>NW_010557937.1:0-13899 GCF_000687285.1 Phaethon lepturus | reverse complement strand
GGGAAAAATTTTACAATCAAGATGCACTATAGAGAAGTAAGCCTCCGCTGAAAGTGTTTTACAGATAATGGCTTATTATGAGTCCTCATTAATGCTAAACTGTAATGGAATACTTATGGAAACTTGTAAAAACAATTTTAAATAATTGAATTCAAAGTTATGGGACACTTAAAAGTGTTCTTTAGTAAACCAATAAACAAAACTAGAAGAAAGGATAAAGATTAAACAGGTAGCTTTTTGTTGCCTTAAGAAGCCATCACCTCTGAACTGGCTAGATCCACTTAAGAATGCTTTCAGCTAGATAACTGTGAATTGCCAATAATTGCACTAATCCCAACATTTACCGTTAGGAACTCAGTTACAAATGGCTGACTCAATGCCTAACACACTGCACCCTTCAAACTCTATTCAGAATGAAGAAATAGGACAATACTTCTAATGCTATTAAAATTTAAATGTTAAAAGTTAGCAGCCATAGTAGATACACGCTCTTCTGATTTTACTTTTCTACAAAGGGGGGTTATGAAGATTAAAAAAATTAAAAGGGTTTGAGCTATCAGCTTGGAACTTAACTCAAAAATGAACTTTTTCAGGTTTGGATTCTCTTTCCTTTAATTACAGTTAAAATATAGATTATCTGTTAATAACTCCTGGTTATAATGGAAGGTCCTATATAGGTCTCAAACACACAGAAGGGATAATTCTAATCAAGTTCCTCTCTTCATGTTAAGAGGGATCAATAACATTTTGTGTCTGATGAGAACATGAAGCTACAAAGATGCAAAAGTGAACTCTGCCTTACAGAAAGAAAAAAAGCTTTTCAGAATCAAAGTGTCATGTCTCCTCAAGAAGTCAGATCTGCCAGTGAGAATAGATTTTTTAGTGTTTGTGTCTATAAATTTTGATTTTGGAAAGCAGTATTAAATTATTACTAAGTTATTCTATGTCATTGGACATGTAGTTGCATCACAAACAGAACATTCTTAAATAATATCCCTGCACAGTTTATGTGCGTTGTGGTTAGAGGTAGTCAAGAGACAAGGAGAATGATCAAAAACGGGTAGGTTCATACTGAAATGCACACCGAATAGCAATCCTTTTTTTAATTGTTATTTTAGTACACAGAGTGGGTGTCAGAGACCAGCCCATGCTCTGCAATTTAGTGTTCATCTGTGTAACAATGGCCTCTGTGGTCAGCAGCTTCACTGCTGGATCATAATAATGGATGATGTCTAATAATCATCTCATATCCACTACCCGAATGGCAATTACAGCCATTTCCTCACTGGAAGCTGCAATCTCTTCTTTATTTGGCACTAAAATTATTGGCTCTTTTAAAGAGTTGTAACATGGATTAATCAATACAAAAGCTGTTTATATAGTCCTAATAATGATCCATTATCCCTTAATCAGATTCTTGAGCCTCCTCAGGGTATGAAGGTTTTTTTCTTTTTAAATGAATATCGTATCTTCAGTAATGGGCACATGGAAAACCTAAGTTGGCTCTCTCCCCAAGCTATATTACCCAATTCATTTTGTCTTTCAAGACAAGATTAATTTATGGAAATAATTATAGTCAGGAAAGGGAAGTAATAACATAATAATGTATCTACCCAATACAAACAAGTTTAAAGTGAAGTTTGACCTAAGTGTTTGCTGAAATGTTGGAATTAAAAAAAAAAAAGTGTTTAGGCATGATAAATCATACCATTTACTAATGTGCCGAAAATAACCTGGGAAGTGTTAGAATCTATTCCTAGACATAACCATGTACTGTATCAGTTGAAATCAGTATTATATATGTACTTTGTGATAACTTTAAAATGATGGTTTGTCACTGTGTTGAAGTCAACGCTTGGCATAGTTTGGTTTTTGAGTTCAACTTGATGTTTGTTTTATCATTGCAATTCTGTGATTAATAGTGTCATATGAAGTAACAAAACAAAAACAAACCAAAGAACCCCACCTAACCCCTCAGCACAGCATGAGAGGAAGAACAATGCCATTAATGAAATCACTACATGACAGGAATCACGCAGTGGTGACCTGAGCATACAGTGAGCTCTTGAAGAGATGCCTTGAACGTCTGCAGTTTGAATATGTAGGGATGGCTGTGGGAAACAAAATTTTAAAAAAAATTGTCATTTAAATTAATGTTGTCATTTCTTTCAGATCCTTCTCATTCCAGTGGCAGTGTTCAGCTATCTGGGGCAACTATTTAGAGTTTTACAGGGCTGCTTTTAAGCAGAGAAGGAATGGACTTAAGTGAACATGAGTCTTATTATGATTAAACATTAACCTAGAGAGGAGGGAAACCAGCTTGCAAATTATCAATTCTTCCAGGAAACTCAGATCAAACTGACTGCTCAAATCATAAAGAACAGTTTATTCTTTAAGAATTAATCCAAATAGGAAATAGAAACACCAGAGCAAATTTTCTTTGTGCTCAGATTCTCATACTTCAGTGTTCAGTGCCTCTACGTAAGAGCATAAATATCTTTATCTCAGACTTAACATTGCTTTGATAAATAGCATTGGAAGTTATGCATCATATTCTAACATATGACATAGCCTTGATTTCCCTGGAAAACTCTTTTAAAACTATTTTCTTTTTTTTTTTTCTTCATCCCTTCTGCATTTAGCAAAAACATGCAGGGAGAGGGAAGGAGGAAAGAAACAAATATAATCTAGTACAAAACCAAAAAGCACCGGAAACCTCACACATCTGATTTTCAAAGCAATTTGTTGGATTAAATATCTGTAATATTTACAGGCTTAATATCGATAAGATGTGTAAGTATCTCTACCTAGTTAACCATAAATTCTTAAAAGAGTCATCTGTTCATTGAGAAGAGTTGCTGTGGGTTTTTGCATGAAGGTGAGTATGTATTGCTAAGTTTCAGAAAAAGCTATTCAATTTTTTCCATTCAGCATGATTAAGAGACAGGTAGAATAGGCATTACTGGTGAGAGACGCTTTCTGAACTATCGGTAAATTGCTCAAACATGTAACATTAAGAGTATTTTAATTAAAATTTCACAAAATCATAGGTTGAGGTTAGAAGGGACCTCTGGAGGTCAGCTTGTCCAGTCCCCTCTGCTACAGCAGGGCCACCTAAAGCTGGTTTCTCAGGATCATGTCTAGACAGCTTTTGAGTAACTCCAAGGATGGAGACTCCACAACCTCTGTGAACAACTTGTTTCAGTGCTCAGCCAAAATTCGGTGTCTGGTTTTTTTCTAGACCTTTTCGCAGATTATGTACATAGCTTAATTAGTACAAGTGCTCTTTCAAAGGCAGAGGATAAAAACATGGTTACTAGGGTTCTTCTTATCTGTTGACATGGAAAGTGGAGTTAAACTGTTTCAGCATTAAATATGTAAACATCTGTAACAGCCTGCTAAATTCCCTCTCTTGCAGCGAGAAATAGTGTCTTGAAAAAACATGATTCAATGCCCTGGTTTAGGTGACGGTACCAGTACAAAATGGATAGTATTCTAGAAGCGTATTTCTCTACATTCACATAAGCAGGGTCTAAGCAACTTGCCCAGATGCATATATTTACATTCTAAATACCTAAAATTAGGTCAGCTGAATACACTGCAACAGTCAAACGAGACTGAAATAATATAGTAGTATACCTATGGCTTTGCTAAACAAGCCCACCATTCACTATAAAACTACTATGGAGACTATATATGTCTACAGGGCTTTATCCAACAGAAATTGAGACAAGATTAACATGTTTTTATGACTAGAATTAATAAAACATTTCTTATTATGAGGTTGTTACCCTCTACATACTAATACCTTCCTTGCCCAAGAATAAGACAATGGCTGCTGTTACAGTTACCATTTTAGGGAAAGTTATGAAGCACATTTCTCCAGTAAGGAGAAAAAAAGCACCAAGTGCTTTTAGGTTTTACATATTTATTTACTCGCACATCACATATAAAATAGCAACCACATTATTATTATTGCTGTTGTTGTTGCAAGTCCAGTAATCTAACATTGACCACTTCCCTTAAAACACCTTTCAGCAATATAATACATACTGTTTATTGTTATGCTTACTTACAAAATCTTGCCTCTTTAATCTAACTTCATTTGACATCCATATTCTACTCAAATTTCACCAAGTCTATTCAATGATTTCTATACTAGAGGAATTAACAATATATAATTATTTTTAGTGATGATAATCAGCTGTGATTATTGACCAAGTCTAGCTGTGACTACGTCAATAACAAACATGGCAAGACACAATTAAGGCCAGAATAATATACTTTACCATGAGCAAGATAATAAAAGCTAAGTAACTCAAATCAATTTCTACTAATAGCCACTTTAACAAAATAATCAAAACTGCTTTACTCATATTTGGGATTCCTTTCTATTAATTTATCATAGATACTGTTGTTCCATAAGCAACGCTTAACACCGCCTTCAAAGGAGTAATTTTCAGTTCTCATTTATCCAGTTACTGTCCATAAAATTCACTCCCAAACAAACTTCAAAAGACATTTTGAGTTAATTGGTCATGCATTAGCTAAAAGGATAGTTCACTTGAGTAAGTCTCCTTGCAGGAAAAAGAAAACACCAGCTGAAGGTAAGAAAATACATCTTCTAAATTCAAGGAAATTCAGGGAGAAGAAACCCTGACAACTCCCAAGAGAGTCAAGTGCCCAGCATTTCACTTCTGTCTTTCTGATGTAAAAAAGATTCAGGTGTCCTAAACATGTTTATATGAGCATAAGTGAAATATCCCCTCACATCTTCTAGCTATGAACTACCCATACACAGACCTTAAATATGCAAAAGCACAGCTGGGATCCAAGTCTTGTCTTTTGCTCTCCTTTCATGTCACCATACTCTGGTGGGGTCTTTGTTTAGTGGGGCACAACACGTATAGAGTGGGTTTTGTTCATAACAGGAATATTATTTTTCTGTTGTAATTTCCAACAACATACACAATGGTAACAAATAAAAAGTTTCTCAGTCCTTGAGTCTGAAATTCAGTAATTTTTTAAAATGTCTGGAACTCAGTTGTCCCCCCCGTTTCACCACGGCAGCATGAACTGAAAATACGTATTAGACACACTGAGGCTGCTGTTGCATGGAGGAGGGAGATACAGCAAGAGGAAGCGCGAGAAAGTGGAAAACAGCCTTTGACTTCAGGCTCTAATCGTTGTGTCTTCATGAATACTGCCTAGTGGAGACAAATAAACAAAAGCCTATATACGGACAGCAGACTCATCCATTTAGTCTGAAGAGACGAATGATCATTTGCAACTGTGCCTGCTTTTTCACCATTAACAAATCATTAAATATTGTTTCTGGACCTCCTCGACCTTTCAGTGATTAAACAGCCGATCCTATTGCACCACAGAGTATTCAAATTCCTTGGAATGAGCGTTCTTAGAGATGGTAAAAACAGTACCTTCCATGTTTTGTATACATCGTGTTTAGATTATATATATATGGATTCCCAATAAACGTGGGATGAGACAACTGCTAAACTCCTACTTCAAAAATCTAAAGCAACATTTCTTATTCAGTCTTCCAACTCAGCAGCATTTGTCAAATGGCCATGACAGGATGGCATGAATGTAGTGTGGGAAGCACTAATTGCAGTAACTCTAAACTGGCGATTTTGCAGCTAAGATCTTTTCTCTATGTAAATAGAGACCCTTTCTCTCTCATTTCTACAAAGCTGAATTATTTGGAAAGAAATAAAATAATCCTTCCGAAGTACCTTTCCCATCACTATGGAGATCATTGCTTTTCAGAATCAGAAATTTTCTTATTTTGGCTACATTGCATCTAATGAAGACAAGAAAAGATGCTTTTGCCCTCAGGTAAATGAAATAATATTTCATTTATCCTAAATTCTTGGTTTAATTGTTTGGTAGTTTCTGAGGAAGAAAAAATTGATAGAAGTAAAAATGCGACTTTCTGATCAATCCTTTCCACATTAAAAAAAATATACAACCAAACATTCCAAATTGAATGTATACACAGGCACGTTATCATCTAGCAGGTAGTATCGTCTGGGTGAGGTCTGCAGCGCTCTCACTATAAATTTAAAATTCACCAAAGTATTTTATTAGGAGACGATCAGCAAAAACTTTGTGATACACCAACTGGAATCAGAGAGGACAGAAGGGAAGGAGGAATGAAAGGGTAAAAGAACAACCTAATTGATAAAGTCTGGGGAAAAAAACCCAGAAGCAGAATGTAATTTTAGAGAAACGTAAGTGGTGGAGATAATGTCAAAGCTAGTTATTGCTTTTTGCACAGCACAGGCGATAGGACAGAAGGCACACACAGAAAATGGATCCTGGAGCAAGTCAAATTCCAGGGAGAGGAGGCATTTCATCACTGCACGTTAATACATTTCTGGAAGGTGGAGTTCGCTCTTTTCATTGATTTCTGTCTGTCTCAACAATTAGATGCTATTTGACAAAAGCAGGTTGCAAACACTGGCTGAAGCACTCATGAAATCGCAATATTAACTTGCAGAATCACACTTATCTGAGAACAGACCACCTTAATGTGACTTGTATCTAGAATCAGAGTTCATTTGGAAAACTATTCCTTTCCAAATCATTACAGTTGGATTTAGGACACAAGTTACTAGGTTAGGCTTTTTCTCAAACAGCACTGTAGGAAAAAAAAAAATTTCCTTAAATATTCATACCATGCCACATTACTTTGTACGTTATATATATATATATATATATGTTTATTAGCACAAAACCTGAAGCATGTTAGGTATTATTTGGATATATTGCAAAACACCATCGCTGTTTAGAAAAGCTCTCAGCCTGACAGGAATAAAGGAGGAGATTACTTATTCCTTGAAAATTCCTTTAGCTACTCTTCCTGTTCAGCAGCATGTTGCCAACCAAAATCTGTGCTGTTTGGAACCGGACACCACAGAAAACCTAGTGTTTGGAAGAGGCAGTGATGGTCTCACCGAATCAGCTTCTGGCAAAGAGGAAGAAAATTCTTTTCCAGAATTTACTCTTCTCTACTGTTTTCTCAGAACATCCAATATAACTCATACCCTACAGCAAGCAAAATCTAATTTTCTTCCAAAAGTCCTGTTTAGTGTTTTAATATTTGCTGCCATAACTCTGGATTTTCTTAACATCAGTTTGTAAGCTGCGAGGCTTGGACCTGCACAAACTCTTCTCTGTGCCTTTTTCTCTTTTCACCTTATGCCTTTCTACGCAAACTCTGTGTATATGCTTAATGTGGATCACACCTGTTGATACCAATTCGGATGTATTTGCTTGACAGGAGCCACCTGCTAGAAGATCAGAGAGACCTAGAGTCTTTGGATATTGCATGCTGGTTTTGTAGAAGGTACTGCATTAATAAACCCCAGACAGAAAACTACCACATGAGTGTTATGATTGACACTGCTTTTCCTTCGTCTTTGCTAATATGTAGGAGAGAAGGTAAAGTATCCAAAGAAAAGGATGCCCTGCTAGTTTGATGTATTTGCAACTCTTAATTACGTTCCTGTTGAACTTGGAATAATATTTATCTCTTGTTGGCAGTAACTCTGGGGTGAATTTGAAAAGATGAGCTTCACATTTTGTACTCTCAATCTGTTAAGAGCGTTCCTACAAGAAGAGTTGCCAGAGAAAAGGCCAAGATAAATCTTTATTTAGCATAGAGATCTTCTGAGTTAAATCAGACAACAATCTACTTTTTTGTTCAACCTTCACTAGCAAGCATTTTATTTTGTGTAGTATTAAGCAACATTCTGTCTGTTAAGTTTTACACACTGGAAGTTTTTATTGGAAGGTAAAACATTGGATGATGCTGTGATTTATGGTGTCAAGATCAAAAGATTAGAACCAGTAATTTTTTTTAACTAACTGTGCAACTCAGGATTTTTTTTTTAAACCTCTTTAGGAAATTGAGACTTCTATTCTTATTAGCATTTTAACACACACAGGGTTAGCTCTGTTTTTCCAGTGATTTTACTGGAAATATTGGAACTTGATCAACCTCAGAAGATTATTATTAGCAGCTTTATTATTACAGATGTTGTAATTACAGTTTCATCTATTTGTCTTGCTCTCAGTGTTGAAAAATCTGTTATTCTAAAGTCTGACATATATTAGTAATTTAAGATTTTATTTTATTCATGATCTTAGGAAGAAAAATTATATATAGTGAAACAGAATGGAGACTTAGGAGGAACAGTGTGGATTTATTACTCTTTTGTCTTCAGCTTTTTCTTTGTGTAGCTAAGCCCACAGAGATGCTTCTGAGAGGTACCCTAAGTACTACTATACCAAGCAGAACTAAACTGAAGAGAATTTAATCCATCAGGCTTTTGTTAAACTTGCAGAATCAAACAACACATTCTGCAGAGCAAAGACATCTCTCACCTTTTTTAAATGACTTGGTGCTATTCTAGATTTCAGAGGCTCTCACAAATTACTTCGATTTCTAAAAATGTAGCCTGCTACATTACATTACCTTGTATAAAAGGACAATCAAGAGGCTTGTTTTCTGGTACTTGCTTGGATTATATCATCACATTTTAATTGTAGCCTTACCTAAATAAATACAGCTTTAAAAACACAATGATAAGAAAAAAAAAAAAACTTATGCCATGCACTCCACTTGTAGGGAAGAAGATCAAACTGCTCTTCTTATTTAGAAGTGCTCTGTTTGTAAAACCTTAGAGCTAAACCTGCAGGCCCTCCTCTCATGGGAGGTAGTCCAATGCTATTACTAACTTTTAGGAAAGACTTTTGTAAAATATCTTAGTCATCTCCCCTATTTCTTGCAAGTAGGCAATAGGACTTTCCATAACTTCTCCTTTAAAAACAGCAGTAAGAGTTTCTGGATTTTTCTGCAATTTTAATTGAGGGCATTGTCTCAGACACAGACTATACCTGAGATGGTGGTACTTCAGTTTTACTGTCCTTGTAGCAAAATGCAAAATAGAAACAACAGTTCAAGTTATGGTCTTTTGCTAAAGATGGAAAAGATTTATAGTTATCAAAGAGCTGTCTCTAGTCAAAAGTTCTGTCCTATATTAATGACTCAAAAAAACCCGACAAGACTAATTCAAGCTTGAATCATTACATCCAAAGCAAAAAATTACTGAAGTCCGTAACTGCCAAACTTACTTTTCAATTCACACAGACATTACTTTAGGGTGATAATGATGAGTTCTCTAAATAGGTCACTGGGCCTCAGATGATCAAATTTCTTCTTAATAATTTAATTGGGGTAGGTTGGATCTTTAAACCTTGAATAAAATAGCCAAGCTGTGGTAAGCACGGAAGAGCATTGTCTGCTCCGAGAATACGAGCAGAAGAGTCACAGCTACCGCTGCTGCTTGTGGTGCACCTTCCCCTCTAGAAAGGGGTTGCACCAATGATGGCAAAAAAGCATAAACAGTGATAGAAGCATTTTTATATGTAAGATTTCCACATGGGTCTTAAGAGTGAGGTAGAAACATATATTTACGTATTTCCATATAAATAGAAATAGAGTGCTTTCTGTCTAAAAGTTTCTACAAAGACAGAGGCAGGCTAACATGCAGTTCAGAGATCCCAAGCTAGGCACCTATTTGAGGGAGGTTAAGCCACAGTGTTTGATTAGACAGTAAAACAGGAATCCTGAATTTATTCTGGCATGTACAATTACAGTGCTGGTTAGGGGGCTAGTTCTGAGTACTACCTAGCGTCTACCCTCAGTCTGACACAGCATCCTCATTGATAAAACTGGAGAACCTCAGATGAGGGCTAACTTACTATCAGTAGATTTAGTATCATCTTAATAGCAATTAGCGACCACTTTCTGTATCATCCTGAAAGGAAAAATGCCCTAGTACTAAACTGTAACTGGGATTGTGCTAAATGCCTGCACTATAATTTAAAATACAAAGGGCTGCATGAAAGTGTACTTAAGCAGTTGTATTAATTAAACATACAGGGAAGGTATGAACTGGAATCTCACTGTGAGATTTGCAGCATGACATGCATTAAAAAAATCAGTGACGTTGGAAACCCGAGGATCAGAGGGACTCACGAATACCTGTGTGTATGGCTGATGTTCGGGTCTGTCTCATAAGGATCAAGGAGGATCAGGATCAGGAGGGCTCTGCAGAGGGATCTGGACAGGCTGGATCGATGGGCAGAGGGCAACTGTATGAGGTTTAATAAGACCAAGTGCAGGGTCCTGCCCTTGGCCCACAACAACCCCATGCAAGGCTACAGGCTTGGGGAGGAGTGGCTGGAGAGCAGCCTGGCGGAAAGGGACCTGGGGGTGCTGGCTGACAGCCAGCTGAACATGAGCCGGCAGTGTGCCCAGGTGGCCAAGAAGGCCAACAGCGTCCTGGCCTGTATCAGGAATAGTGTGGCCAGCAGGAGTAGGGAAGTGATTGTGCCCCTGTACTCGGCACTGGTGAGGCCGCACCTCAAATCCTGTGTTCAGTTTTGGGCCCCTCACTACAAGAAGGATGTTGAGGTGCTGGAGCGTGTCCAGAGAAGGGCAATGAAGCTGGGGAGGGGGCTGGAGCACAAGTCTTATGAGGAGCGGCTGAGTGAGCTGGAGTTGTTCAGTCTGGAGAAGAGGAGGCTGAGGGGAGCCCTTATCGCTCTCTACAACTACCTAAAAGGGGGTTGTGGCGACGAGGGTGGTGGCCTCTTCTCCCAAGTAACTAGTGATAGGGCGAGAGGAAATGGCCTCAAGTTGCACCAGGGAAGGTTTAGATTGGATATTAGGAAAAATTCCTTCACTGAGAGGGTGGTCAAGTATTGGAACAGGCTGCCCAGTCACCATTGGAGTCACCATCTCTGGAAGTGTTCAAAAAACACGTGGATGTGGCGCTTCAGGACATGGTTTAGGGACATGGTGGCGCTGGATTAATGGTTGGACTTGATGCTCTTGAAGGTTCTTTCCAACCTTAGTGATTCTGTGAAGTGCCTCACTGTTGCATGACTAAATGCAACAATACCTACCTATATAGTCAGGTATTGTGCTCTGCCTGGGAATTAAGATGCTGGTCAGCAAGACTTTTACTTTTGGGCTAAAGCTAAATAAAATTAAATTTTATTCTACTTTTGAAAATTCCCAAATTTAATATCTGTTTACAAAACAAAGGTAGTTTTTTTGCTTTTGTTTTGGTGGGGTTTTTGGGCCACTAGTCTCCCACTTGCATTTTAAGACAAGCTTATGGGGGAAAAGTTTTGATGAGTTTAGTGGCAGGGCTCCATTTACATTTGAAACAATACTTTCCAAGCTCTGAAACACACAACAATGTTAACAAATCACTTTGCAGCTTTTACAGATAACTGAAAGGCAGTAGAATGAGGAGAATCTCAAAGAAATAATTCACATCGGGGAGGGCATTCATCTTAATAGTGCTTAATCAGGAAAACCAGGACAAGCTAAGATTGTTCTGCTTTACAAGGTCGTCTTTTTTTTTTTTTTTTTTTGATCTGGCTCACCAAGAGAGGGTAATTTAATTTTAAAGGATCAGAGGTTCAGTGAGATAAGTACACTCCTAGGTCCTTAACAGAAGTAAAAAAATAGGTGAAAGGAAATTGACTCCTAGTTTATTCAAAGTGTCTGTAGAAAGTCACTAGGGAAATGTCTATGTCAGCCTTCAATTTATCCTGAAACCATAGAGGCTACCAAAACGATTAGGAAGTGTCCTGGCTAATGATGAGGGCAGGATAATGGCATGGTGGATGGTGTTGATGACAATAGTTGTCCGTGGTGGCCAGAACAGCACAGTTCTGGTGCAAGTACAGAGCAAGCCTGGGTTTTGCTTAGTCAAACGCTTCTTGATGAAGGCACTCTGTACAACAGGGAGCCACACATGGGGTTACAAAGGTACTTTCCTGAAACTGCTCAGAGGTGATGCCAATAGCCGACTGTACATGCAGGTTTTAGGGAACGTTGGAAACCAGCAGCTCAGGGCTTGCTAATACAATTTGTAGCGAGGCATTTGTTCCACAGAGCATTGCTACATGCAGTAAAACAGAAAAAAAAACCTTAAAAAATACTTCAAGTTCTAAAACAATGCCCCTATTCGTATAAGCAGCAAAGTTAGTTATACCTGGAGCTTAATTTAGATTAGAAGCCCAGTGTAAGCAGTAAAACCGGGTTACCCATGGACACAGAGTCCAGCAAAGCATCATGAAGATAGGTAAGGGATTAGAGCACCTGTCACATGAGAGGAGACCTGAGACCATTTAGCCTGGCCAAAGGAAGGCTTGGTGGGATCTCAACAAGAAGACACAGCCAGGCTCTTGTCAGTGGTGTCCGGTGATATGACAAGAAGCAACGGGCATAAATTGGAATACAGTAGATAAGGAAAAAGCTCTTCTACCCTGAGGGTGGTCAAGCACACAGAGACTCTGGAGTCTCCATCCTTGGGGCTATTCAAACCCCAACTGGAGACAGCCCTGAACTCCCTGCCATAGCTGACCCTGCTCCCAGCGAGGGGTTGGATGGGGTGTGGAGGTCCCTGCCCACCTCAGGGATTCTGCCTCTCTGTGAGACTCTCATGTGATAGTGGTCTGAAATTCAGGGGAAGTAATTTTGTATGCTGAATTAAATAAAGCTACTGTTGCCTTTGACACAGGGGTATGAATCAGAAGCTCTCTCTTGGATCTTTCACAGATATTCTTATCCATGACAACCTTAGTTTACACTGCACTGTGGACTGTTTTCAATAAGACTGGTCAACTTGACAAAAAGCAGACTATTTCCTCCAGACAGAATTCTGTGAAAAAGGAAGTTACACCATTTCTCTTCTGCTGAAATTTTCCCATACCTCATTTATGTCCTTATGTAAGCCCTCACAGAGCTCCCTTTTTTCTGCAGTATTGGTTTCTCAGTTTCTCTGAGCCATGAAAAACAAACAACGTGTTTCTTTGCGACTGTATTCAGGGAGAACCATTTGTATTACAACATAGTTTCTGAATGCTAAAACTATTGACTCCTGTCATAAATCGCGTAGTTTCATGTATATAACAGTGGGTTAGAGAAGCAATTGCCTATGAAAAAAGCAAAAGTGCTAAATGACACTAAAACCAAGCAGAGTAAGATGAAGTCAGTACTTCAAGAAATTTTGAAAAGGATTACAAGGAGCATTGCCAGAGTCACAATACACCTTTCTCCATAGGTTTCTCACCCAGGTCCTTAGCTACCTTACTGCAGCTCTCAAATATATAAACGCCTGTCTGTACCTATTTCCTGCCTCGTTTTAGGATGAGAACAGGGGTCTGATTCAAGTACCATCTCATCAGGAATAAGGAAATTAGAACAGTCCTACCTGTAAAAAATCTATTCTTCCTGTTTAACACAAATTCAGTCAAATAAATTATTCTCCAGGGTCTGGCTGGCCATGTCTAATATAAATAAAATACAGATATATAGAACAAACATGAAGGCATGAAACAAGAATAAGCTAGTGAATAAAAAGTCTAGTTAATAAATCTATGTTTGCTATTGAAGACCTGCATTCAGTAAGGAAGTTCTTAAAACATAAGCAAAAATTACTTCATGAGACCAACATGCAGTCAGAGAGGTCTTAGAATAGTGTCCTGGCCAGCAGTACTTACATATCCGAAGTCCCCAAGATACATAAGCAGAAATCCTCAAAACTGCCTTAAGTATGAGCACACTTCTGTCTTTCTGCAAAGCACGTGAAGTCTAAAGCTCCTTCTGTGATCTGTATTCCCATTCTCAACCAGTGAGTTACGGTGTCTCCCTGCTTGTCCTCTGTGAAAGCTGGGCAGCTGGTGACCACCACCTCTTATCCAGGGCCAATATAATGCCAATCTTTTTTGTCAGAAAAGTACATACAAGCAGTCAGAAAAATCACAGCTTGTCTAAGTGACAAACTCTTT
>NW_010557936.1:73313-82976 GCF_000687285.1 Phaethon lepturus | reverse complement strand
GAGAGCGACCGTGCCCCCGGGCTTGGGGTAAGCAGGAGCGGGGTGCGGGGTAGGCGAGGGTGGGCGTTTGCCCGGCACGGATGCGTGCGGATCCTGAGACCGCAGGGACGGGTTTGGCATTCACGTGCAGCGAGCGTGCATGGTTTTAGGGGCTCTTTTTGTATTTTCTTATAAATCTTTTTAATTAAGAATATTTTTGGGGAAGGGTAGCGGTATTGGACATCCTGGTATAGAGAAATGTTATTGCAGGCTTTTGCAGTTTGAATTCCTGCCTGTCCGGGTAGGACAACAAGCAAGTCTGCAACGTATGACTGGTAACAACTTTGCACAGGGATGCAAAAGCTGTGAAGTTGTGTTGGTGTTGACGTTTTGGAATGAGGGAAGAGTGACAGACACTGTAAGTTTAGTTAAAATAGGAGTAAATTTTATTGAGATATGGGTGGAAGTGTGATAAGAGAGGAGGAAGGCAGATAAAGTTAAGGTGGGTTCAGCTTTGTGCTTCTAAAAATGAAATTTGGTATTTTTGGAAGTTTGGATTCATTTTTTGTAATGTTTCTTTAAGTTTGGGTTTTGATTTAGTAGGATTAATTGTTTAGAGTTGTGACCGTGAATTGTACTAAACTTTTGTTATAGTCTCTCATGCTGGAAATACTTTCCCTGTCTTCAGAAATAGTCAAGCTGTGTTATATGTTTTGGCATTTTGCTGCATGATATGCAATATTCTCAACTCACGTGTGAAATAACAATTGAGACTCAGAAGATGGATTACGTCTGGTTGTGTGCTGAATGGAGTTTGGGTTTCTTTTCCTTTTCCTGATGGTTTGACACATTGAAAAGAGGGGGGAGGAAGCCAGTTGAATATCACACTGAGTCTAGCGGTATATTGAAAACTTGTGCTTGATTCTTAAGCAGAGGATTTTTTTTTATTGTCAGTAAAATATCCAAATTACTGACTAGTTCATGATGCTATATCTCAGCGTGTCAAAAACTTTGTTAGTCAATGCAGGATGATCTCTATTTTAAAATTCAGAACCTCCTAATGAGGCAGGAGGTTCGAAAAGCCTTTTCACATAAACATTTTCAGATTATGGACTGTTTGTTCTATTCAGTTTTTACCCTTGCAATTTTTGCTGTTTTAAGGAAGCAGAACCTTAAAAAAGACATGAAGTGTGTCTACATCTACATGGCAAACCAAAAAAATCATGAAATCTCTATAGAGTTACATTTTTGGAGCTGTTTGGGAGTTTTCTTCGGGGAACAGCCATTTAAAATATCTAGCGAATCAACCATCACAGTGAGTATGTCAGTGATTTATGCCTGGATAGTGGTCTCTGACCTGCCAAACAAATCTCCTGCAGAGTCTGCACCTGTGAGGGCTTCTGCTGCTGAATTTCTGTGTTGGTGTATTCCAGTGCAGTTGAAGTCTAGTCACAGAGCTAGTTAAGCTAATACTATGATAGCCATAATTATTGTCGGGGAAAAAAAAAAGTATATTTTTTAGGATACTTTAAGCAAAAATTTCCTGTGGTTTAATTTAATACTAAGATAGACTGGATTCAGCGTTTACCTTGATGGAAAATGGGTAACTAAAATCAACCTGCACTTTGGATTATCTATCTGCATATATATCACCTACTATAAGTCGATGTAACATTTTAACAAATAATTTAATTCCATGAAACTGCTGTCATTGTGACCCCTGTTGTTGAAATTCTTTTTAGGTTTTAGGTGGATGTTTATACTTCTGTGATTTTTGTACACTTGCCTTGGTATCACACCGGCTTTCAGACCTGCAAAAAAATAAAACCAAGAATTCTATGCATTTTTATTCAGATTCAAGTTAGTTTTTGCTTTTTGAAGTTTAGTTAGTCAAATTGGGGAGCAGGGGGTATCTTTTGAACTCACTTTGTCGCCATCAGATTTCCCGATATGATACTGGTTTTCTAACTGTTAGAAGCATTGGTTAATTATTTATATGCAGTTTGCCAGGTTGCCTGTAAAGAAAGTAATGTTCTGAGGTCCCTCTAATGGAGCCAAGTTTATCTTTTGACTTAAAACTGTCAGAAATGAACCTAACTGGGATTCAAGTGTTGTGGGTGCTAGGGGAGACGGAGCGTGCCAGTAGTGCCTGCTCTGGAGCTCAGGAAATGGCTGGTTTCTGTTTCTCAATAACTGAATGTAGCTGTTTCTTGGTTTCCTGGAGTAGTTCTTCTCATGTGGAGATAAAGATTAAAGGCTGATAAGAAAAGCAAAGTACATGTACTTTTTAACAGGATGAATGAATGACTGTCTTCCAAAACCTGAGATTTTAAAAATGTTTGAATGCTTTGCATTGCTAAAACAGCTATTGCATTTCCAGGCACTTTTTTTTAGGGTATTTTTTGTCTAGTTACATCAAGCTTTGTCCTCAAAACTTCACAGAAATCATTCAGCATTCCTAGAAGACATTGTCTTGTCATTTCTTTCACACATCAGCAAATGTATATTGTTGTAGATCAATGTCACCGTTATGTATGAGGGTTGTGGGTGGTCACATTCTTTGTGTGAATTCTTTAAAACCAGTAAGCCCAGAACAAGGATTCTGATAGATTTTGCTTAGATCTTTGTTGCCTTTAAGCTTCGTTGCTTTTTGGATACATGGTGATTCTTCTGAAATGTGGAAATCAATAACATTTGATAGGCATTTTGCTAGGAAAACCAGTCATCTGGAACTGTTCCTGTGGGTGTAAACAAGTACTTTGTATGGGCATCATTGTTGACAATACATCAAAATACAGCTTTTTTGTTTTGCAACACAGATGAAAGTAGCTGAGAAACTAACACGAATTCTGTTTGGGCTGCATGATACTTATTCTTTAGTACGACATGAAACATGGCAAGACCTACATGGAAGGTGCAAGATATGAGCATGCACTTGAATTACATCCTTACCAAGTACCTGCGTAAATGCTACTAAATTTTCAGTGGTAGAATAAATGCATAGTTTTCATGGGGCAAACTGCTACATCCAGAACTCTGTTAAGCAGGGAGCCTGAAAGAAAGGGGTCTTGTTTCAACGTCTATGATTTCAGAATCATATTTCTAAGCTGGATAATTGCACACAAAAATATAACGTAAGTGGAAGTTGTCCCAGTGTGAAATCTTCAGCAGTAATTAGAGGAAATGGATGGTTGTGTAATAATCTGTTATTTTTGTTGCTCTTAGTCACACAGATTCTTCATTGCTTTTTGCTATTTGGGATAAGCATGAGATGCAAGTGTGTATATATTTTTATTTAAAAAGGAAGATAGCTTGATTTGTGAGTGGAATTGAATCCCTTCGTAACACAGAATATACAATAAAACATACGAATAGTCAACTGTGAGATTTGCTATCTGCTGTGTTTTTCTACATGCTAGTGCACTTAACATCTGACATTAAGACTTACAGTTCTGCTTGATTTAAAAGGCTTAAAATCTTGGACCTTCTCTTCCATGGCCTGGTATTCTTTTTCCATGTGTTCCAGGCTGTGGTCTTGTGATGACTTTCTCTTATGGCCTATCCTTGCAAACTGCTGTCGAACATCAGTGTTAGTCCCATCTTCTCCATGCTTGGCTTCAAGTTTCCCCACTGCTGGACCAATATAACATAACACAACACTGCAAAATACCTGGCATTCTTATAGCAGTATATTAATTTTGGATGAAGAGCAATCAAGTCTATATGATGCTGAGGAGCAATTTGGTCTGAATTGATGAGACCACTGATAAATTCAAGCACCTGTGTGTATGCATTGGAAGACTGGGCTCCGGTTTCATAACCTCTTCATAGTCCTCCTCATCAAGGGTTTAATCAATTCAACATACCATCGTTTCTGCTAAGAAACAGTCAGTCTTCAGGGGACTTAACTTCCTCTTTCTCTCTTTTTTTTTTTTTTTTTTAATCCTTCTCTTGGTGTCTTGGTGCTGAAATTCCCTAAATTTGCTTACATGTTTTCTTTGAAACTACATGCAGGAAAGCAGTGAGCAGGCACATGAAATTCTCAGCTTTTTTTCAGTTGAATGGGAGGCCAAGAGTGATTAGCACTGCTGAACAGAAAATGTGTAGAGAGGGGTCAGTGTTATGTCGGGACCAGCAGTTACCTGCCATTGCTTCATGTGGCTCTGCAGAGTGAAAAATTTAAGGCTTCTGTATATAGAGAAAAGGCACAAGTTGGCTGAACGCTGAGGATCCTGACACACAAAGGATACTGGAGTACTGACGTACTTACACTGGCACTTTTATTTAGCTTTGCTTTCTCTTACCGAAGATTTTGAGACAGACTTTACTTCTGCGTGTTAACTGGTAGTAGTTCGTAGAAGTCGATAAGTAAAAGGCTGCCCTGTCTTTCGAGTAATAATAAATATCTTTCTGTATCTATTGAATATTCCCACTTCAATGTATTTCCAGTGCCACAACTCCAAGCTCATCTGAGCTGGAATTTTAGTTCTTATTTATTTCTTAGCAAATTATTAAGATTCTATCATTGTAGTTTATTTAAATTAAATTATTTTCATGTGTGCTATAAATTCTAGCTCGATTCCAGCTGAAGATAATTCAATCCTTCGTTCCCTGGGCAATCAGGTCTCTCGCTTGAAGTTGCTGGGAGTTTGATCCTGTGCTTTTTGCCTTCTCCAGACCTCCGAGCCTCCTTAGGTTTTCCTACTAGCATGGACAATACACTGTAACTATTGGATTTTGGTCTAGGTTTCATTCATCAGTAGCTGAATTTGGCTGGTGCTTTAAAGTGGTTTTCCATTCCAGCTGGCAAAAAGAGCATCATACTCAGTTTCTCTCGTCAGAAGTAAGCCCCAGGGAGCTGGGCAGACGTTTTGCTTACGTTTGGGAGACACTCTGTAGACAGGTATGTGCAAGGACATGACGTAGGCTTGAGCGTCGATTGTCCTGCCATGCAGTCAGCTCAGATGCATGGGTAATGATCATCACCTTAAATTTTTAAAACGGTGCTGCGAGGAGTAACATTGATCTGAACTGTTAATGACTAGAACTAAATGTGTCAGGCTGGAAGGCTTTCTCTTAAATGGATTGGTTCACTTGTTAGATAGATGGTAATAAATCTTGCTTTCTGAGGAAAAAAAGCATGAATTTGAAGTCCATTAAAATACCACTGCGATGCAGTGAAGGGCAACTTGATGGTAATGAACAAGCTTCAGCTCTGTTTTTCAGCAACATGATGGTTATGACATGGATTGTGTAGTTAGCCCAACAGCAGCCATTATGAAAACACTGGTAACTATTAAAATTATTAGTTATATCTTACTCATTACTGTCAATGAGTAACAGTGTTCATTTCTTAAAAGAATAATGTCCTTTTTACTTCTCTGCTAGACTAGTCTTTGGTACAAAATTGAATACACAGGTTCATTATCTTTTATGTTTTATATCGGATTTAATTCAGAATTATTTTAATAATTGCAGAATTATAAAAATATAAATAATTAAGTTATACAGAACTTTATTTCCCTTACTATGTAGTAGAGACCTAGATCCTCATCTAGATTGTATACTAGATCATTATCTGAGTGTCATGCTCAGAGAGCTCAGGTTGATCTGATTTCTGTTTAAGCAGCACTTGTTCCTGGCAAAGACAAACTGCTGGAACAACAATAAATCAAATGTGAGAAATCTTAAAAGAAAATAAATTTGTAAGTGCATACTTAGTCTGTGCGGTAGTTTCCATTACTTGTGCTGATTTTCCTTGAAATGATGAGTCATAATTTAAAAGTTTAATTTTTTTAGTGAGCGATCAGTTAGGAGTCTGCTTTATTGTAGATTTTCTTTTTCTTAATGCAGAGACAAAATATGCCATGGGGTAAAAGGAAGGGGAAAAGTAAAATGCATCAAGTAGCCACTATTGCTTATAGCTTTTAATTTGTTTTGTATTAATTTTTTTCTTAGACTTCAATGTGAAAGAAAGACAACAGTCTATGGGCAGCTTCCCTCAGCCTGCAAAGCTTGAGGAGACTACTTATCTCAGAACAAGCTTGATATACATGAGAGATGTGTTTTGAATTTCAGTTTGGTTTTTTGGCTCTTTTATAACTTTGTCAAGGGTGATCTGTTGGTTCTCATTTTAATGCCACTTGCTAAAGGCAGCTGTTCACAGCTGTTCTCCCCTGGTTCAGTCACCTTCCCCCCCGGCCCCCAGAGAAGACTACAAGTCCCTTCTTTCGCCCTGTGGTCTATCAGGAACTCTTGAAACTCAGTTGCTGTTCCCTTTTAGTGCTTGATTCACCCTATATTTCTTTTAAATTTACAGGTCAGTGTTCCGTCTAGTGCTTGTTCTAAGAGCTTTTCTGAGCTCTTTTCTGGACAGTCTTGAACAATCCTGCTTGCCAAATTGGCAGTTGGCAAATGAAAAATTTTTTGTCAGTAATAAGTAGGAATCTGCCTTGTTCAATAAATCTTTGTGACAGTTTTGTAGCATAGTATAAATGTAAAAGAAACTTGCCTCATAGGAAAAGAGGGATTTTTGATTGATCTACTCTTGTAGTGCTGATGGGAAAGTAAACCTTGTCTCTAGATAACAGAAGTAATTACAAAACCGAAAGTATGGTGCATCATGCTAGCTAGGAAATTCATTTTTTTTGTCACCTATGTATACCTTTTCTTTTGATGGCATAATATGCCTTTCATTCAATGAAATTTCACATTTATTTTTCCAGATTTCTTTTTCAGATTGAGAAGGTTCAAAATTGTAACACCAGGGGAAAGGGACTTTCAAATAATTCAACATTTTTAAACGTGGGTTTCATGTAAATATGGATGCATCTTTACATGCTTAGCTTGTACTAGTGTGTGAGGATGTTCAAGAAACTGTAAATACCAGCAATAACTGGCAAAACATTCGGTCGTTCATCGAGCTTGCCTAGCCCACCACATAGCTATGCCATACCTCTAATTAGAGCAGAGTTACACCCATGTCTGGTGCGTATGTGTTTAGGTTTGATGTTTCCTTCTGCGCTTAGAAATTGCCTAGTAATGTGTTGTATGCGTAACAAGGACATATTTAATATTAATCAAACCCTGCTCATCCCCACATTCTGTGCTTGTGTTCTGTTTTGCACAGCCTCGTAAGCACCGTGCCTTTTGTGTTCTTCTGCACATTGACTGCAAATCTGATACGCTGCAGTAAAAACTTGGTTCCCTCCGTTCTCACAGGCTGTATGCATGTGCCCTTTTTTATTACTATTTTTGAAGCTTCATAAGTATCTCTGGTGTGCAGGCTTACAACTCATTAAAGGGAGCCTCACTAGGTATTTGGGATAAGTTTCTCTGATGGGATGGAGAGTATACTGTTTTGTATGTAGCTCCGTGGAACCAAGGCTTGCTTGTTGGCCAGCATTGGAAAGATCAGGTCTGTGTTTTTTGGGTTTTTTTTGCTGAGTGGTTTGTTCTCAGTTTCTGCAAAACTAAATCTTGCGTAATGAACAATCACCCTCTGTGATTCAGAACTGATAGTTTTTCCTCTGAGAAATGCTGGTGTTTCTAGCCATGTTAGCAGGTGTTCATGATAAAGATCAGCAGCTACACCGTAACATTTTTCTTTTTTAATTTAGACTAAGCAAATGCTAAAAAAAATATTTCCAGTTGATTTTTGCAAATATGTGCTTATGCAGTAGAAGTGTCACATATAGAAACATGTTACTATAATAACTTCACTGGAACAACATAAACTTTTATCTTTGACTAACATTAACAAGAAGAACATGTGGCGGCAGTGTGAGTTGTGGGGCAGGATAGTTGTCAAAATGTAGACTTGTCCAGGTTGTAATGGGCTTTAGGAGGTTTTTTTGTCCAACCTCAGACCAGGTTGCTTAGGGTTTTGTCTAGTCTGGTCTTAGAAACTCTGAGGGTGTTTTGCAGCCTCTCAGCATCTGTCCCAGTGGCTGGTAATCCTTACAGTGAAAAATCTTTTTCTCCTCTCCTTGGAACTTTCCCCATTTCAATTTATGATACTTCTGGTATTATTCCCTCCCATCCACTTCAGTAAAGAACCTGTCTTCATCTTCTTGGTAATCTTCCCTTGTAAAGGCTGCTGTTAGGTCCTCCTGAGCCTTCTCTTTGCAAGGCTTGAACCCTGGTTCCCCAGGCTGAAAAAAGTTTGGATTACTTTGAAACCTACGTGTACTTTTAATTTGTTCTCAACTTCATTCTTTTAAAGACTGATGGAAAACTGATTACTTGTAAAATAGCATGCAACCTGTATTTCATGTTCTTCCAGACTAAGTGCAGGTTGAATGAGGTTTAAAAGGAAGTGTTTTTACCCATTGATTCTAATATTAAAATTATATCTGGGAGCTAGGAAACTGGATTGATAATCCTCATGTCTTTGTGTATCCATAGTATTATACATGAATATTTCAGAACAGTTGAGTCACCTTTGCTGGCTCTGCTGGTTGTTGAGGCATGAATGCTGTTGTATTGCTTGAGATTTAGGATGGTAAGGACATGGTCATTCATGATAGCATTCCAGATTAATATAATAAATATTTTTCATGACTTTTTTAGGTGTATTGAAGTAATGTAGGTCTGATGAAGGCACTGAAATCATCTTCCTAGAAAATAATAATGGTATTATGCTGTCTGAGCTTCCTTTTTTTTAGAATTAATCAGAGTTAGCAAAACAGAAATAAGAAAGGTGGCTGCAGCGCTTAAATGAATTAAATTGCATGGTAAATATGATACGTTGGCCCAATTCAAATGCAACATACAGACAGCTAATAATATTTATGGAGGTCCAGTTCAGTGCCTTTTGGAGAGCTGTTAGGTAATAAAAGTTGGCAGTATGCAAGACTTTGGAATTCTTGGGTTGTTTTTTGTAGAACAGATGATTGTATTTCATGTGCTTTTTAAAAGTGGATTTTTGTGTTAACTCTTTTTCTAGAAAATCGAGCTCATGACATCCTTTATCCAAGAACCTGGAGCAGCAGAGAGACAGCTTTTACAATGAGGAGAAATTACCCGCTAGGTAAGTTAAGTGCCAGTGAGTGACAACGTTCTGTGATCATTTCATTTGGGGAAAACAGCCCTAAGTTGTAATCCTTGGCTCTGTATGTAAGTGGAATCAGTTGCTGTGGCAGTAGGTGATTTAGATACACTAGACATTGGGACAGGCCTTAGGTGAGGAAAAAAGGAGGGTTTGTGACCTCTATGTGTAATTTCCAGGCTGAGCGATGATGAAACTCTTCTCAAATATTCAGTGAAATACGTAATCCTACTTTTTTTGTATGTTTCAAAAAATGGGAGGATAGAGTTAAGTTCTGTGAGTGTTCTAGGAGTGAGATAACTGGTAAACTCTGAACATCTATGTACCTAGGCAGATTAAATATATATAGGTATGCTTAGGTATGTAAATTTATCTCTGGTTATAATACACATTTTATAGTGTGGTGCCTTGTCAAGCTGCCTGGTATTTCAGGTAAATTTGAAGGGACAGTTCATTATAGTAAATTAGATGTGACTAATTTCCTTTGTGAATAAATTTTACATTAAAAAAATGGGTAGAAAGTAGTAAAGGTAGTCTTCTGCTGTGTGTTTGATGATAACCAGAGTACTGAATTATTTACCATTGCTTTGTATTGCCCATTTTTTGTTGATGGATCATTTTACAGTATAGTATTG
>NW_010557936.1:0-73282 GCF_000687285.1 Phaethon lepturus | reverse complement strand
GGGAAAGAATGTGTGTTCAGCAGTCTTGGTGTCCTCTAGAAAGCATAATTTGTTTGGGAGTTTAAAATACAGTTGACATCCTACCACAATCTCCTTGACTATTTTTTTTTTGCAAAGCCTACAGAATATTATATTTTGTAGTTTGAGGCTACATGGTGTTTAAATAGTGGGAAAAAAGTTATCATTAGAGGTCTTTTTCATCTTGGTTTGCTTCTAGTTATGCCTATTGACAATGTGGAAATTCCCAAAACAGTTCGAGAGACATAAGTATAACTTCTTTTGAACTTTGAGTTTTTGAAACATCCTTTTTTCAGGTGTGGTTTGGTTTTTTTGGTTTGTTTTTTTTGTTTGTTTGTTTGTTTAGGACAGCATTAGAGGTTTGTTCAGCAATGAAGTTCTGTTTTCTCTTTATTCCTTGCTTGGCATTGAGAATACATAAAGTGTTTGAATAAGATGTTAGCATTTCTATTTGTGAATATAATTATACGAGTTTGCTAGGTGTAGGTTACTGCTATTGCTGTACTGAATTCTGGATCGCAAAAATCATTATATTTGGGGCGCGCTGATCATTACTTTCAGGTATATATGTGACCAAGTACTAGTGAACCTCACTTCATGCAAAACAAGATGAAGAAAAAACAGTAGTTCATTGACAACCCCTCTGATTTTTTCTGAAGTATATTTAACTTTAATTCGTATATTACATCAATACCATTGTCTCATTTCCAACACCATTAAGTATTACTTAAGCCACCTAATAAAAGTAACGTAATATTTTTTTTTATTATTTTAAGTTTTCCTTTGAAAGTTTAGTTTTAATAAGCCAAGTGTAAATATAATATGCTTGCTGACTAGTAATTTTTTTTCTTTTTCTGTTTAGGTGTTTAAACTTCTGATTCAGTCACCACATATTAATAGGGAAGAAAACACAGTTCTGGTAGTTTGGTTTTGTGTTTTGTTGTTTTTCTTATTCCACGGTGTTTGAGGACAGATTTGAGGAAAATTTCAAGGAATGGAGTTAGCTCACAGTTTACTACTTAATGAAGAAGTGTATAACCAACTTGGTGAATTTCAAAAAGCAGAGTTCATTTTTGAATGGTTACAGTTTTTGGAAAAACTTTTACCAGTGACTAGCAGAGTAAGTATAACGACACTTGAGAAGAAAAGCACATTATAGAGCCATTTCTCTCTGTCTTTTTTGTTATTTTGTTTAAAAACAAAGAGCAGTATTCAATTTCATGTACTTTATCTTCTATGTATGCACAATGAAAGTATGTTCCGTGTTAGCAATAATTTTCTAAATGTTACAAGTTTTTGGTCACAGCCCTTCAAGTGACAGAACTGCCAGTCCAGTAAAAGGAATTTGGGAAATAAGCATTAAGTACTTTTTTTTTTTTTAAATGTTTGTTTTTTTAACTCAGATTATTACTGCAAAATTTGGCAAACTCATGGTGAAGAATAGCAGTCATTCTTCCACCTAGCACAGCAGAATTATTTAGTAGTTCTCTAGCAGGCCAGAATGTAACATCTTTCTCTTTCTCCTTTTTCTTTTTTTTTTTTTCATTTTCCTAATTAAATGATAAAAGATCTGTTTCTATCCAACTGTCCAATTGTTTGGTTCACTGTTTAGTGTGTATTAAGTAGCATATATGGGTATTTAAAAATAAACCAACCTAGATAGTGCTATTTAGGAGTTATTTGTGTTAAAATATGTAAATGAAATACAGTGCCGGGGTCTTAATTATTTTTTAAAAAACATTTTTAAAAAACTGAGGTAAGTCTGAAATAGATTATTACTTTAAGGGAAGTTCATTCCTTCCTAATGGTCAACTTCTTGAACTCTGATAAAGTAGTTCTTTACTTCTTAAATTACTACGTTTCTATGAATTGTTTTATTTTAAAACAGGCATAAAAGAGGCAAGAAATGACAATTTTGTTTTAGCAAGATATAACTATTCAAGTGCCATAGGGAGAATACTCCTGAAATGCTACTAGAAATAATTATGATCTGAAAAATGTGATTTTTTTTTTTTAATAAGAATAAAATAATTGCATATTTGAAATGGCTTTTCTTTAAGTAGAAAGATGCAATACAATGTTCATTTTCAGTTAACAATATCAGAGTATCAGAATGGTAATAATGAAAAGTAAAGAGAATTAGCATTAATTATCTTTAACTAACTTTTAAATTTAACTGAAATTTAACTGGTTACTGGTTTTATTTCCAGGCTGATGTAAGGGAAAACCAGAAGAAACTGGTTGAACAATTGACTTCTTTATTAAACAATTCACCAGGACCTCCTACCAGACGGCTTGTTGCCAAGAATTTAGCTGTACTTTATAGCACTGGAGACACTTTTTCTGTTTACCAAACAATTGACAAATGCAATGAACTCATTCGGAGTAAAGATGATTCACCAAGTTATCTGCCTACAAAACTGTAAGTATTTTCTTAACCCCAAACTTCAAATCCAGTAATAACAAGAGAGACAGATTTACATGGTGAGAAGTTAATGTAGGAGAGGGTATGCTCCGTAATTTCTGCCCATTGTCCAGTAGAAGCTTTGTACCATATGACACACAGAATTTGGGAGCCTCCCTGATTAGTATCATTATTGTGGGTGTGTCCAGCTGTAAAAAGCAATTTTTTCTTTGGTATTACATCTCTAAAATTTTTAGCCTTCAGTGTTACAAAAGGAAACTGAATTAATCTGAAACCTGAAAGCAAATTCAAATTGCTTCCTTCCCTCCAGGTACTACAACAATTTTATTTTAACTGTTTAATATATGCTGCCTTCAGGGCAGAATTATGAGTGGTTAAGTACTTGTGTAGCATTTTATATATTCCTTTCTGTGTCTTTACTGAAAAGTTTTGAGTAAGAAGTCCAGCTGCATCTTGGGGCGGGGGGGAAGTCAGGTCAGTACTTCACAACATAAATTGCCTTTGAAAGTTTAATAAGTTTAAAATATATTTTTCTCCCTTGTATAGAAGTTTCTTGTTATGATTCACAAAATATAACATAAACCCAATCACATTAAAACACTTTAAAACCCTATTACTTCTGAAGCTTCTATCGCAGAGGCAATTTGGTGGCTGATGGGAGTCAGTGTAGGTTGCATACGTTAGAACAAAATTTGATGTACCTAGCTAGCTAGTATTTACTGGATCCACTGGAAAGAAATATCTTGAGTGATTTGAAAGCTAAGCTAAATTAATTTATTTAGGAGTGTAGGAATGCTAAGCCTGTTGCTATCATTCGGAACTATAATGACCATAGTATGCTTTAAGGTAATAGGGTAAACTGAGGCTGGTTTATGCTTTATGTTTTTGTTCGGGGGGGCAGGGGGACAAAATCAGTTTGCAATACATATTGCCATATTGAATAAACCATGCTTTACAGCAAAAGAAATGCATGCTGCTTTTTACAAAAAAAGGTGAAGAAAGCTTTTTATAAGTAACTTAGGCAGCATTAGTAAAAGAAAAAAAAAATCTTTACCCTGACATGATGCATCTGAGTTTACTACCACAGGATAGATAATAAAACAAAGAATGCGGTAGTATTAGGTATTGTATGTGTGCAGCAGGAGCCAAAAGAGTGGAAGATGGTAGGTGACCTACAGCCAGACAACTGAAAGTCGGGCCAGAGAGAATACTAGCAATGGATAACAGCATTATGAGCAGGCAGGTGTTTGAAAAAACAAGGAGAAGGTAATATACTGCTGAGTACAGTAGTAAACCAGAGAAGTACAACTCCAGGTGCAAAATGCAGTTATTGAGTACATTTCTTAACCCAACTGGGAAACTGGATGTAGTTAGAAACATCTGAAATGTTCGTAGCTAAATGCCTAAAGCCTAGCCAACAGAAGAGAAAAATGTGAACTGTTATTGCAGGATGTGAAACCTAATCTTAAGGTGCAGAAGTCTTATGAATGAGCTTCATTCCTGAAACAATGCACATCTTTCACTATAGTGAAGAAAATTAAAGATAAAAGTAGAGATGGTAAAACATCATTGTTCATTAATGATACAGTATACAAAGCAGAGCAGAATCTGTTGTCTTTGCTTCACATGCTAATCCTGCTTCTGACAACCCAAGTGAATTCGCTTGAAAATAGTTTCTTGCAAGGAGTCAGTTGTATTTTCCGATATCATAATTTTTTTGTTTCCCTCTTGTTCAGTTGATCTCTTGTGCAATCTTTTGAGTTAAGAACAAGTTTACTGTAAAGGATCTTAGTCCTGCAAAGTAAATTACTGCTATACTACTGGCTCCTCAACAGTGAGATGCATTAACATTGTAGGTGAGTTGTGGTATGGGACAGAGCTCTGCAGGTCTTCCTTGCTTCAGCTGTGAGATGCCACTCTGGAGGAAGTGGGATGATGTTGGCATAGCAAGAAGGATGATGGAGTCCATTGGCAGCAAGGCAGAAATGGCAGACAGAAATGGCAGATACCCAGGCTCAGAAGGCAGAGAAGTAGCTGGGGGGCTGAGACAGAGGTGGCAGTGTTCATAATCCTGCTGGGTTGTGTAAGCAGTAGTGAGGAGAAGAAATGAGAGATGAAGTAGAGAAAAAGGCAGCAGGAAAATATGGTTTACTTCAAAAAAAGTTATGGAAAAGGTATTTATTATACTGACACTGAGACAGCAGGCTACAGAAAAATAATTTGAACTACAAATTATTCTCTATTGAGTAGTCTTTCATCTTGGGCTGCAAATATATGGGATACCTGGTGTTCCGTGATGGAAGACTGTTTTGTTTTTGTTTTTTTTTAAATCTTGATTCAAGCGTTGTCTTTGCCATCTGTCCTTATTTAGCATACATGCCCATGTTGTCTGGTAGCAACATTTTGCCATCATTGTTCACAATATCTTGATTCACCTGGAAACTCCTTTAAATACAGTTTCCAGTGAATTGTTCCTTTATCTTATAAATTATAATTTTTATTCATTCATATAGATGGAAGATGGAAATGTTGTAGGCAAGCATTTTAAAAAGAACCCTAGTTAGGTGCTCATCTCCTCCTAAATTGAATGTGATGTGATTGCTATATCAGATCAGAAGAACAAGTCACATAGTATGAATACAGCTTACAACTTTATTTTAAATTACAAAGGTTTTAAAATATCCACTAGGACTGTGTTTAAACCTTAAGCATTTTGAAAGCATTTGGCTGGTCAGCAAACTTTCATAGCTGATCTCAGTGCTATTTTACCACATGTTTAAGTATCTTAGTTCTGTATTTTTGTTGGTACCTGTCCGAGTACAATTGTTAAGGGAAAATTTGAGAGAAAACAACTTTATCTTACAGAGAGAGGCATATATCAAAATGGAGGTGTGCTGCCAGGGAGGAAAAAACACAGGCAGAGAGGCTTTGCCCTGCAAAACTTGTATAAATTTAGAGGCTTCCTTGGAAACTTCTGGCTGTTGCTTGTGATTCGCCAGATAAAGTGACTCAATAGTTAATAGTTTGGACGTAGTGAAGAAACATTTGTGGGCAAAAGTAAAAAAAATAGCCAACTAGTGTCACGATACAATTCTAGAAGGCAGTCAGAAGAGCTTCCCAAGTCCTATGCTTCGAACTTTCATAGAAACTCAAATATTGATGTGCAGAAATAGCTGGGTTCTCATCTTTAGTTGTCTAGATGTTACTCTTCACCAAATATTGCCACTTTGTTGCTAGAAATAACTTTTCAAAGCTGATTGACTTTTTCATACAACACTTAGGCCCATGGCAGTACAGCCAACCATGTAAGAGTATTTGCAGGTTATACTATGAAGTAGTAAGGCAGTTCTGGTTTGGGTTTTTCTGTGTATATATTTATTAAATATTCCTCCTTTGGATTATGATGTAAAATATATATTATTTAGGCTTGAAGCTAATTAAAGAGAGTATCTGTGACCATCAAATGATCGATTTAGTAGTAAAATGGTGCAATTGTAATTTTATCCCCAGCCACACCATGAACAAAATTAAAATTCAAATTGTTGGTGAGTACTAAGTTGGATAAAAGTAAAATGAAACATGTTGCTTTAACGAAAATCGGGTAAGAGACAATATCAGTTTTGGTTTTCTTATTGTGCTTTGTCATGTAGGGGATTACTGTTAATATCAAATGCATTTTTCTAATTAAGCATGTGTTCAGTATGAGATTTTAAAATTCTTTATGTGAAGCTGGAATTCATTTGGGGAATAAGTAAAATGTTTTCTTCTTGAAGGAGGTGGTGAGCAGTGTCACTGCGTATTTAAGTAGGTCTGGCCAAAGAGCTGAAAGCTTATTAAATATATAATTTCTTTTTTCCTCGTATTCATCAAATTAATTGGTTTAGTTATAGATCTATCAATACAAAAGTGAAGTGTTTTCCTTAATTTTTCAAAGGAAAACACTCTTTAATTAAGCAACTCTATTTCTTTTTGTTTCTTCCTCAATATTTAGCAAATTTTTGCTTCTGCTGAAAGAGATGCCAATCAGCACAGAGAGTCTAATTGTCAGGTATTTCAGCTGGAAACTAAATTCAGAATCTGTGTGCCATGAAAAGGACATGGGCTTATACTTTTATTTCCTTCAAAGTGTTTCCTTATTATGTATTATTTTACAGAAATGCCAGAATGCTCTACCATTTGCCGTCTACTGTTGACCATCGAGTTGTAAATAAACCTGCCCTTAGCTACTTCTAGCAGGATATGCCATAGCACAGTGCCATAGGCTGCACGATGCAGGGCATGCTTAGTTAGAAATTAATGTAAAGGTTTAATGGGGGATATGAAAATTGTATTCCTATCATAAAATTTATTGGAAGGTTCTATTATCTGAATTCTTGTATTGTCTGAGTTATTTTCCCAACCCTTGTATCTGCATTTCTCCTAGACTGTATGTGCCACACACAGACTTTTTTTTTTCCCCCCTGTTTTGATAATCCACTTAGATTTTTGGGGACATTCTATTTAGTTATTTTGTTGTTTACCCATTGATTACGTTAGTCATCTTAATCCCTTTCATCTATTACTGCATCCATTTTCATGCGTCTTTGGATTTGCTTTTGTTTTAGTGCTGCGGTGGTATGCTTGGGCTATTTATACAAAAAATTGGGAAGAATTTTGGGAAACAGTTTTACTGACACCGTTGGGAATGTGCTTAAAGCAATGAAGAATGCAGAGGTATTGGAACAGCATGTTTAAAAAAATGATTGGAAAAATAATAGGTTATTTACTATTGGTAGCTGGACCAATGAATAGGAGAAAGTGCATGATACCAAAATATGAAAAAATTGTGGCAAGTCATAGGCGAAAAATCAATTCCAAAGAATTACTGGAGAGTTAATGGATTATAACTATAAAAGGATTTATCATATCTATTCTCAAGCTGATTTCATGAAAGAATCTGATAAACTAGAAAATCTAATTGCCTTATTAATGAGGACTTTTTTGCTCCAGCTTGTACTTCATGTTTTGAACTTTAAACTGCTAGTGAGTACTTTCTAGGAGAACGTAGAATTACTGTTTTCACTTGCTTGTAGTGTTGTAAAGCATGTTATCTGCTTTAACTCACTTCCACATAGAAAGACCTCTACAAGTCTAAAAGACCCAAACTATTATTTACCTATTTCAGTAGTCAACATTTTGTATTTCCAAGTAGCTTAGGGTTACAAAACTTTAACATTTTGTCTTTTTTTTCATTTTTCAGTCTCAAGGTCGTTATGAAATCATGCTTAGTTTGCAAAATATATTACATGGTTTAGGAGCTGCTGCTATCCCCTGTCATAGAGATATTTACAAAGCTGCCCGATCATGTTTGACAGATCGATCCATGGCAGTCCGCTGTGCTGCGGCTAAGGTAAAGTGCTCTAACAGCTGTTTTTATGAAGTAAGCTCCCTAAATAAAATTCTGTTTTGATGGATGATGAACACAGCAGTAAATACATTGTTTGCTTATCTTTATTTCTTTGATACTGTTTTGGCAGCAAAAATTCAAGTCGTTTTAGTATGAAGCACCATGCTTATTTTGTGAGGGAGAACTCTGTACTATGTAGCAAACTAAAACTGATTGCTTTTCCACATCAAAACCTTTTTATTTCCCTTTTTTTGTCCAGTGTCTTCTTGAACTTCAGAATGAAGCAGTATTTATGTGGAGTACAGACCTGGATAGTGTTGTGACCTTGTGTTTTAAATCCTTTGAAGGTTCCAATTATGATGTACGATTAGCAGTTTCAAAACTTTTAGGCACAGTATTGGCTAGAGCTCTAACATCTAAACAGACGACAGGTAAAGTACGTACTTTGTTTGCCGATTCCTCATCTGTAAAAATCTGTCAGATGATCAGAAACTCTCAAGCTCTGTTGAAGCCCGAAGTAAAATCACAATGTAAGCTTTGCCTGGCTGTTCGTTGCTTTTTGTAACTTTTTTCTTGTGAAGTGCTGTGGTTTTGGTTGTGTTAACCTATATATATATTTTTATAAAATAATAAAAAAGGAAAAATATTTGGTAAAACTATTTTTCTCTGTTACAAGATTGTTATTGCATGGAGAGAAATTAGTAGCCTCAAGAATTCAAAGGCAAAATTAATTTCAGCAGTGTAGAAAGCACTAAGGTTTGAGGGAATGTGTCTTTGTCAAAGAAAAGTTAAGGATATCTCTTCAAGCTGTTTTTCCACAATCAGCAATACCACATCTGGATTGTCTAGCAATACAAATGTGATCAGAAGCAGAAAAGAGCATGCAGTTTTGTTCACTCAATGGACCATGTAACGGGGTTTGCTGCCAGACAGTATTTGATCTAACAGGAGCATTCTGGCACAAAGTTAACATCCCCAATCTTTGGTGTCATTCAGACTGGGCATTTTTGGTCCAATCTTAGGAGCTCAAAGGTAAATATCTAACTGTAATCTAAGCAAAATATAGCAGGATGCAGAGTAAGTGGTGTTCAGACTGCTGCTTTTAACGGCATCAGAGAAAACCTTCAGTGCAATAAGCAGCAAATGACAAAATTATATGCCTTTAAGCCCTACTTACTGCCTTTCAGAGTTCTTGAGGCTGTTTATTTGCATTGGAGACTCTGAAGTCTTGATTTATAAAGTATTTTTCTAAGAATCTTTTGCAGAGAAGTAATGTTTTACAGAAAACAATCAGCACTTACCTTTTCCCAATAAAGTAAAAAAAAAAAAATACTGACCTCCTTATAAAATTGAGTTTTCTTTAAGCTTAAGATAAGGTTATGTGAGAAGCTTCTAAAGTGTTTGCTTGGTTGCTTTTAGTTATTTTTATTTATTTTAGTTAAAAAGAATTTAGAATTAAGTGAGGAAGAAGCTAGGTGGATGTAGAAGGGGCTCAGGGAGAGGTGGAGGGAGTGGTACATGGAGAAGTGCATAATCTTGAAGTTCATGCATTGTACCTGATAATGTGCTGATATTGAGTTGGTGGTTGGTTTGTTGTTTTGGGGTTTTTTTTTTAACATTATTATCTCAAATCCTCTCATTCCTTTTCCCATTTGAATACTTGGAGGAGAATGAGAAATTTAGTGAAAGTTTTAGGTCACTTAGTTTGCACAGTGTGCAGTTTTCATGCTAAGTTTGCACACACATGTCCCAACATGTATTTTAAATAAGCTTTCCGTCAAGAAATAAAACAATGTAATAGGAATTAAGGCTAAACAATTTTCCTAGAAGATTGTAAACACATTCTGTTATTTTCATTCTTTTGGAGACCTAATTGAATACTAAGGTGAGATGCTTTTGTTTCGAAGAGAACTTGCAGCTTATGCCCTTATCTGGCTAAGCATAGCAGAAAGGTAATCCCCCCTGCCTGGAGTTTGCAATAGCGGGTTGTCTTTGGTGGTAAACTGGAATTAGTTAGTCGGGGCTTTCATGAAGCTTCGGGTGGTAGCTTCGGACCTTTCTGCAAAGGGAGCTTAGGTTAGATGTTAACTACTGAGGGAGGGTAAATGTGTGTATGTGTACTAGGTGATGGCCTGAACTATTTGAAGTAGCTGAGGCAGAAAAACTTGATAAATAATGTGGTTCACTGGAACACTGAGTCCCAAAATGTTGTAGTTTCTGTTGTGAAATTATGCTCAAACAGTTTTTTTGATTTGATTGTGCTACTGAATTTGTGCAAATTGTTTTTTCTAAAACATTTAGAGTTGAAGCTGTTCTTCTATAATGTAACAAGTTTTACACAGCTATTCCTCTAAAGATTTACATTCATTCTTAGCATCCACGAGGCATAACTTCCGCAGAATCTCTTTGGATGAAGTGATGGAGCTATTGGGAACTGGATTTCTGCGTGGAAGTTGTGGATTTCTACGAGCCAGTGGTGATATGTTGAAAGGGACCAGTTCAGTCAGCAGAGATGTTAGAGTTGGAGTCACCCAGGTTTGGATTATGTTATTTATGATTTTCTGAGATGGCTAAACAGTCCTATAATAACTGGTTTGCTCTCCATAGGTCTCTTATTTCATCCTTTTTTGTATCTGTGACAAAATGTATGTAATTTAAAATAAGGATTTACATCTTGAGTTATGCTAGAAAGAAGGAAAAAAAAGATTTTTGATGTTGCTTATTGTTAACTTTGAAATTTTCCAAGTTAAATATGCATTACTTTTGAAAGCTTCACACAGTATGAATATCAAGTAAGTGATACAAATAAGTACTTTCCTAAAATTTTTAATTTAAAAATTAATACCTTCTGTCTAAAAATGAAAGGAGAAGTTACAAGAATTCTTTGAACTTGCAGTAGTTTCCTCTACTTAGGGACATTCTCAGTCCTGTTCTGAAAGAATGGTTCTGCTTTGAGTAAGTGCCTGAAAAATAAGGAAAACATAACTTAGTGGGGAAAAAAAAGCAAGTATCTGTTTTGCTGTGTTCCAGGATGCTCAGTTGGAGGATAGAATCTTGTTAACTGAGCAGGGCTGGTAAAAACAGTATAATTTTTTTCAGACAATATCAGATTGGCTTCTTCCAGTAAATATTATCTTAAGTGGTATTTACATGCCAAGACCTAGATACTCAAATGTTAAACCTGTGAATCATGACGAAGGGTGATGATGAACATATACATATCAAACAGCTGTGATTATTTTAATAGGTTAGAGTCCCCCCAGCTATTTGATAAGTCATCTTTGCCAGTAAGGGAGTTTTTCAGTGCATTTCAATTTATGCAGTGCAAAAAGTCTGTAAATTAGCTTAAATTACTGATAGAAGCTGCCAGACTTTGCACTGAAACAGCTAGAAGGTGCTCACAAATTGTCTTCTAAGCTCAGATCATGCTGGGTAGAAGCATTAACTTCTGGCTGAGAGACAGAAAAGCTGGGGAACGATAATACCTTGACAGCTATTTGCTTAGAAAATGCATGCCAGACTCCTAGGGTGTTCTGTGTACATGGTGGTTTTATTAGTTTTCCAGGAATAGATAGTTCAGTTCAGTGTTTTGACTATTTGTACTGTTTTTTTGGAGGTTGTCTCCTTTTTCATGCATTCCTATGTTAAGACAATAGTACCTGTGCTAGATGGTACACTCTAGCTATATCAGAACAGTTCAAATAATGCAATGTTTCTGTAAGAAAAACTTGAGAAATTGTGCATATATCAGTGCCTGTGAGCAGAAAATACTTGCAGGTATAAAACGTATTAATTGTTATGTGAATTGCAGCTTATTATAAATTAAAAAATAAGGAAAAACACTGAAGATGACTTCTTACATATAGAAGAAGAATTTATATTTGTTGAAGCCACAGACGGATTCAAGATATAGTTCAAAATGTAGTCATGGCAGTTTGACTCTTCACAAGTCTGTCCTGTTAAATTCCTCAGTTCTCAAATCTGTAAAACGGGGTAATGTACTGGTACATTATGAAGCTGAAGTAGTATTTGTCAAGAGCCATTTGATGCTAACAGGATCTAATAGTACAATTTCTCCATCTACAGTACTTCACTTTCTTTTACATGAATAATTTTGTTGTTAATATTAGACATGAGACAAAGTATGTATGAAGAAAATACAGAAGTTTGTTGATATGGGTAGTAGTGGTGAGCTTTCTTATGAGGAATTTTGCGTTCATTTGCATATTCTCATTTTTTGTATGCCCTTTTCTTGATGATAGCACATCTATTCATTAAGAAAAAACCCAACACACACACACATGGAAGGCATTTGTAAGGGAGCACATTATGTGGCAAAATAAATGGTCTTGTGGTGATTAGATTTGTAAAGTGACTCTGCATTCGTTCTCTTTGTTGTGACAAACATAGTCTTTCTGTGGTACCTCCATTGCAAGGCAAACTATTAAAATTCATTGAGATGAACAGCAATGCTTGGGGGCTGCAAATATTCCCTAATTCAAAGCCTATAACAACAAAATTCTCTCAGGGTTATGGGTTATAGTTCTGCAACATAGTAGTTCTTAAAATGCATTCATACATTAAATTTCGGTTCCATGTGCAGAATGTTAAATAGCTGGAAGCTGTTGTTCAGTGGGACCAAACACAATGTTTTACATAACAAGTGCCTGTGCAGGGTAAACTGCCATTTCTCACACTCTGGAATGAAATAAAATGGGCAAGCAGCTTGAATTCACTTACAGTCAAAGCAGGCTGCAATATTGCTAGCACAGTTTTGATAGTAAGTTAAATTATTTAAATAGATTTTAAAAAAATGCAGCTACCTGTAAATGAGAACCTACGTGATTTATGGATGCATAAATGTACAGTAATCTAGTTGTGGCAATGTGCCGAGAATTAAAAAAAAATATATATGTGGGATAGCTGGCAGTGGTTTTCCAGATGATTTTTCTCTAAAATATGGCTTCTTTTCAAATCTCTTCCAGGCATATGTGGTATTTGTCTCTACATTAGGAGCACAATGGCTTGAAAGGAACTTCTCTGCCTTCCTTTCCCATATTCTAGATCTCGTGTCTCAGTCTCACCCTAAGGCTGTTCAGAGTCAGATGGATGCTATCGGCTGTCGTCGCTGTGTTTCATTTATCCTTCGAGCTACAGTAGGAGGCCTTCTTGGGGAAAAAGCTCAAATTGCAGCTGCCAAGGAGATTTGTCAGGCCGTCTGGAAATTGAAGAAAGTTGTCGGTATGGGTCTAACAAGATTATCCATTTGGGCCTCTGTTTTTCCTTTTTGAAGTGATTGTCCAACTTCCTAATCCAGAGGCTTCAGAAATAGAATATATAGTGCTGATTTATTACCATAATAATGTAGAGGGCTTTTGATGGACTGCTTTGTTTTTAACTTGGGCTGGTTATTTGTGTGTGTTAGTGTTTCTGCCTGTGTGTACTCACACAACTGTAAATATCTTTTTTTTTAACACTTCTTCCCCAGCAAATACCATTTTAACCAATTACAAACGTAACAAAATAACAAATATATGCAGTAATGAAATACAGACAGTATTGTAAAACAAGTTAAATTGGCAGTCAATATGTCTAGCCAGGTTCTGCATTCCTGTTCAGAGCAGCTGATACTACTGATCGTTCAAAAAAGAAGCATTTGTTCCTAATGGACAAAATGAGTATTTCTCCTGGGAAAAAAACCGATCTCTTACATGATAAAGTCCTTCATGCAACTTCCAAAGAAAGCTGCTGATCTCCCACCATCATCCTTGTAGGGGAAGAGAAAGAGAATGCTGGACATAACCAGTTATCCCCTGGTGTATGGCTGCATATTTTATTCTAGTTAAATATCTAAATGTTAAATGTCTAAACTGACATAATCATTTGTGTCTCAAAAGATGAACTTTTGAAAAAACTACAGATTTTCCCCTCCTTCTTTATTCCCTGCCACCACCTTCTCGCTTGCTTGCTCTCGCAGTATTTCACTCTTTTCTTCCCTTTCTTTTTTTCCTGCTGTGTAGTAAGATCCAGAAAGTTGTATCAAAACATGACCTCTTGAAGTCACTTTCAGCAAGGCTAAGAATAGCATGCTTCTTACTAGCCACTGTTCCCCATCACTTAAAGATAAGCCATTTGGTAGTTGCCATATAACAACTTATCATAGCAAAATCCTTTTTCCAGTCTGTTTCATTTTGGTAATGATTTCATGGGGGTCTTCCTATATTGTGTTACCAGATGCTGCAATGAGTGACAGTAACTTGGAAACAAGAATTAGTACAACAGATGTAACAGTGAGTCAGCATGTGCTTGTGTGTGCACTTCAGGAACTTGGAAGTCTCATCCATGGCTTGGGAACTACAGCAGCACCGTTACTGCAAGACTCCAGTACAGGTACAAGCCCTGAATTGTTTCATGAATGAGAGTACAAAATATATTCCTGCGTTCACTGTGATATTCTCTGATTTCTTATGGCTAGACTGTCAATTCTTTCAAATCTTTTGGGATCCTTTATCTGGCATTGACTATAGCAACCTTTCTTCTGGCATGTAGTCTCCTCACTTCGACCTCCTTAGTTCCTCTATCCTTCACTGTTTCTTCCCACTAAACTACCAAAAAAAAAAAAAAAAGCTGGAGTGAAAGTTGGCTACCTTACATGCTGTAGGAAATCTTCAGGCATTGCTTATATCTTTTCTGGCCTGTACTAGTATGTTAATTTAAAAAAAAAAAAGTATCCAATTTAACTCCGTTAAGGGTTGTATTTAAAGTCCAACACTTCGTAATGTTTGTAGTAAATCAGTTTGAGCTGTGTATCTTCATCTACCTTTATTGTTATAATTTAGCTGAAGTGAGAAATGTTTTTTCTGGGTGGTTTCAAGTGGACATCTGTTTCCATGCATCTTGCTTCCTTGATAATACTTACAGATATTTTCTATGCATGTGGTTAACCTGCACAGTATGTTAGGCTTTCTCCATGTTGATACTTTTTCATTCACGGTAACTTCTATTGAAAAGTATTGAAGTATTTAAATTTGATAAGAAATATTTCACAATAAAAATCAATAGTACTCTTTAAAGAGAAGTACAGAAACTGGATAGTGGTATGTTCACCAGTCTTCTGTATACATTTTTGCTTGTTTGACAAACTGCTTGCCTATTTCTTAAGTATGCTTATGCGTTTTATTTTTCAGGAGTTCTGGAAGCAGTAACTTCTGTCATTCTTCATCCCAGCATTTCAGTTAGACTAACAGCAGCTTGGTGTTTACGCTGTATTGCAGTAGCATTGCCCTCCTATGTGTCCTTACTGTTGGATCGTTGCATTGAACGTCTTAGTGCATTGAAATCCTCCCCAGAAGCAGTAACTGGCTACAGTTTTGCTGTTGCCGCTTTGCTGGGTGCAGTAAAACACTGTCCTTTAGGAATTCCACATGGAAAAGGGAAGGTATGGTCTGAATACTCATAGGTAGTTCTTTTATGTTTTTGCAGTAGTATTTACGTGTATTCTTTATGACATGATCACATAACCCAATATACTGATGAGAGAGTTTCTTCAAGAAGGGGATTTTGAAGCACACATAACTAAAATAAGCAAGTGTTTTTCTCACATATATCAGGATTGTGAATTTCTCAGGAAATGCCATTAATGAATTTATTAACCACTCATACTGCTACCTTTTTCTAATGAGGAAGTTTGTTGGGGCAGAATTTTGTTTGTTGTTTTGGGACAGGGGAATTCTGTGGAGTTGTAAGGACTTAAATTGAACTAAGTCTAAGAAAAGGTTTACCTAGAGAAAATGTTTCTTCAATAGCCTTAAGTTTTTCAGAATTTCAAACTAAGTTCTTTACAGCAAGATGAAACCTTCTGCAATTTTGGCCCAGTTTGACATTGGCTTAAATTAGAAAGTTGACATTTCAGCAGTGTTAACAGTGAGAAGAGGCTAGTCTGGAGCACATACAGCTGAAACGTATTGGACTCTACCAAAGGGAAAGATCTTTCTTTTATAAAAAAATAATTAGAAGTTTACATACAGATCTGCATGCTGTGATGTTAGAAATAAGTGTCCTGGAAAGAAACTCATTCAACCACAGATTAAGTCAAATTAATATTTCCCAGGCCCATCAATGACTCTCCAGGGTACAGTTTAGTCAGTGCTTCCACCAATAACAGCAATTATATATTATCTTGAAAATCTTTGGTCAAGTCCAAAAAAATCTTTAATGAAGTCCAATAGATACACACCTTCATTTTGTTTTACAAAATTTCACAGAAACCTGTTTCTTGCATTAACATAGTCTAAGATGCTTGTACAAATCTCTCCACTAGCACAGATGGGATATACTTTTTCTTGTTACTACACCACTGCAAGATGAAAGGAATGCTTTAGTACACTAGGAAAAATGTCCCTTGCAGTGATTCCAGTCAACCCTTTCAATGCTGTTGAGTACAAACAGTTCCACACCACTCCTAACAGTTATTGCTAGCTACAGTTCTCAAGTCAAAGTTCCAACTGCTGATGAAACAATTTATAAATGGAAAAAAAAAAAAAGAGCCTGTTTTTCTTAGCTTTTAACAACTTTTCCTCGTGATTACTGGAAGACCATGGGGAGAGGACAAAATGATTATCATTCACCTAGTTATATAGGTAAAAAGTGCTATTCAAGTACTATACACCTAAGCTGAGATAAAGTTTCTTTTTAACAGAGAAACCTAATTCTTAACAAAGGTTTCTTTTAGAGGAGTAGAATAGGATGAAGCAGGGCCAGGAGGAGGTTTGGGAGGGCACAGAAAAGTGTGGGAGAAACACTGTATTCTGTACTAAGCTGGCAGGGGGGAGACCAGAGGAGCTGACAAAAGCCCTTTTCCATTCTTTCCTAGGAACACTGCCAGATTCCAGACTAGTTCCTCTTCTGAAGAGCTGAAAGAGACCAGTGTTAAATAGAGCAGTTTTGAAAAGGAAATATCAAACGTAGACAGTAGGGACCTGGACAGAAGCTGTTTTATATTAATGCATTTTCCTTGAGAGAGTGGTTAGAGTTGCAGGTGGACCTTATTCAGGAGAACAAAAGTAATTACTGGGTTTGTATGTATTTAGCATTCTGTGCTAGGGCTTATACTTCAGTTCAAAAAAATTCTTAAGAATTAGACACTTCTAGTACATAGAGAGAAAAATTGTCAGAAATCGTTAAATGAAATCCTTTCTAGGATGCTCATTTATCGAGTAATTTAAGTATACTAAGCTATTAGTAATTTTTAATAGTATAATTTTAAAAGGGTACCATTTTAATTTTAGAATCAAATATTTTAAATATCTTCGTTTGCAACCATCTGACAGCATTATGGAATTGGGGAAACTAATATTTTCAGACTGTTAACATTAAGTTTTGGAAGTATACAGATTTCAAACCTTGATGAACCAAACTTTCGTGTGCAAACTTTCATGAAGTTTTATAATTTTTCAAATAAATTTTAGAAGGATGCTTTCTATACTGTCCAAGTAAATTATCATTTGCAAAATAATTGTAGAAGGGAATTGGCTATACAAGGCTTTTAATTATATTACTGGTAATGACACTTCTTACTTGTAATACTAATTTGCAAGCAGTTTGTTTTGGCAAGCAGACATAATGCAAGATGTAAGAAATACTTGTTTTGGTATATGTGAAACAGAATTGAAGCAAGCCATTTGCAGAATACTTTGTGAAGTTGTAGCCATGCTGTGATGATTGTCCATGGGCACACTGTGTTCCTCTATGTAAATTCTAGGTAGCTCAGGCTTGGGTAACAAGTGCAGATTGTCACCTTGCATTTAGCACATAATAGTAGCCACATGCAATTACTGTGGAGAAGCTAAGATAGGATTAATTCTAACCATACCATTCTAACTTGTTTGTTTAGTCATACCATTTGTTGATTAAAAGTTGTCAGAGAGAATGATAGACCTTTATCCCTGTTTTAGAATAAAAGTTCATTGCCCCTTCTGCTGCTTCTGAGCCTAATTCATAGGTCTCATGCTATCCTTTTTCTGCGTAGTGGCATAAACAGAATATCAGAACACTTTTTATCCTTGCCACACATATTCTTGTGAGAATTATCAGCTCTCATTTTACTGCTGATGAAAGAAGGGAACAAAGCAGCAACGAAACTTATCTAGGAACTGTTGAAGCTATCCCAGACTAGTACTGAAGTGAGTCATTGCAACTTCATGAGCCTGAGTTTCTCGCTATAGTGTGAGAAGATGGTATTCTATTTAGGGACACTGAAGTACGATTAAGTATCACAGAAAATAGTATTGAAAAATCATTTGGTAGTTACTGAGATGCTGATGCTCTGTTTTTCTCTTTAACTTTGAAGGTAATCATGACAGTAGCAGAGGATCTGTTGTGTTCTGCTTCTCAGAACAGTCGCATTTCACTGCAGCGAACACAGGCTGGATGGCTGTTGATAGCGGCCCTCATGACATTAGGTAGTAGATTGCTACAATTTTTCTTAAACTAAAATAAGCTGTTCTGTGTTCCTTCTCTGGCTTCAGTTCTTTTGATGTCTCATTTAATTTAGCACTGCAAAATAATTCTTAAAAACAATGTGAATAGGAATCTTTAGAAAAAACTTTCTAAAATAAAAATGTTGTTTCTTCCAGATTTGCTATCAGTCATTGGGAAAAATGTCTGAAAAACGGTGACTGGTTGGGACTGCTATTAATGAAATGTAAAAGATAAATTTCAAAGTTACTCCAACCAAATGTCTTTGTGGTCATGAAGAATTACACTGATATTTTTTAACATCTATCCCAGAACAAAATGAACTAATAATTTGTATTTCCCTTCTGTCAGGCATTTGGAATCTTACAGAAATTTTTAGTGATCGGTTTATTTAGATCACTAAATTATTCATGAAGAATGTATTTTGTCTGTTTTGTTCATATTTTTAAGGCACCTTTCATGTTTTCAGCTATTACTTCTGCTCAACAGCTCCCATTTTTTTTCTCAGATTAGGGAAAACACACCTTGTACATACACCGATAACAAATGTTTGCTTTTCTGAATGTCACTATTGCTTATTATATTTTTTATGCTGATAATCTGCAGAGTCTGTACTTGGTAAGACAGAGATTATAGTTGGCTTGGTGACATACTTGTAAATGTGTCAGTGGGTATGTAGTTATGTATGAAAATGGCATACCAAGACAGTAAATATCTGAGAAATGATACATGAGATGGCTGGGAAAGTAGCATAAAGTTTTCTTCACAATGATAATGATTTTGTGAACATAGATAAAAGATCCAAAAAGAAGATTTAATTTTATTAATCCTTACGTTGGCATGAGAACTATCAACACTTACAGGTCCTGCAGTTGTCCAACACCATCTGCCACGAATGCTGTTGCTGTGGAAGTGCATCTTTCCGTCATCTCCTAAAGACCTAGAAACAGAGAAGACACGAGGAGATTCATTTACCTGGCAAGTAACACTGGAAGGTCGGGCTGGTGCTCTCTGTGGTAAGCGGGATTTCCTGTGTCTTTCTCTGGGTATTTATAGTTTGGCTGTTGGTTTGTCTTATCTTCTGAAAGAGCAACAATACTTCGTATTGATTTTTTTCACTGAGTGTTAAAGGATGTGTTCACTCCCCAACTTACATGCTTGTATGTGTATGTGTGTGTATATATATATATTTACCTACGTATCTATATACATGCATTTCATTTTTGAAAAAAACAAACAAACAAAAAACCAAACCAAAACCACGAGGTTTTTTTCCTCTTGTTCTTCTAATCAGTTGATCTCCAAACAGTAAAAATGATATCAGGAAGGCTGCTTCTCTTCTCTTAACGTACATATCACAATAGTGAATGGGGAGCCAAACCAGGGTATGCTTTGTTGTTCATACAGTCTATTATATTTGGTAAATAGCAGTTCTGTTTTCCTAATAGCTGACTTACTGGAGGCAAAATAGAATTGATGAGTCAGTCAAACACATTTGTGAGAATGGGAAGACTCAGGTAAAATTACGATAAAGAAGTTGCAATTCGCAACTAATAAAGAGTATTCTGTATTTGTCTGCTGTTTGGTAGGTTGCAATTTTTCATCATGAAATATTGTGACTTTGGGTTTCCGAGAGATTACTTCAGTGATCTTTAAATACTTAATGTGTTTCAGTAATGTATTCTAGAGTACTAAATGGTCCTTTGCATTGCAGAAATGTGAACCCTAGTATAATGATCACTCCTCTCTCACTATTAAAATCTATTGGAAAATGTGGAATTCAATAGTAATTTCAGTTTAGAACTAACGTAAACAATTAACCTTTAAATATTTTCTTTTCCTTTTGGAAAGAGGTCTTTAACACTGTACGTTCTTTAGGTGCTTTTTGAACTACTAACTCAAGTTCAATTTTCTGTAAATAATGAAAAATTCTTGTGTACATATAAGTTGTTTCTTAAAGTACAGTAATTAAGCTAAATTTAAATAGAAAACTAGCAAAGTAATCAGTAGGTTATCTGATCATCATCCTTCTCCCGTTTTTTCTTTTTTTATTACTATCATGGAATTATCATGAAATTGAGTTATAGCGCATAATTCATAACAAAAAGCAAAAAATGCTTGCATTGATATATGCAAGTAAAAGTCAGGGCATGAATGTACAAGCTGAGACACCAAAACTGTGCACCTGTAAATATGACTTTTTTCATTCAAGATTTTTTCCCGTTTCTTAATTTATTGGTCCAAATACTTAAAAAAATATTTTGTGTGCTTTGTTCTACTTTTAAATTATTAGTGAGGTAATAATGCGATTACTTCACTGATGTGGTTTTTTTTCTTCTAGATATCTCACACTTAGTAAGTTAAAATCCAATTCCTTTTCTAGCTATCAAAAGCTTTGTTTCTCACTGTGCTGGTCTTCTTACGGATGAAGTTGTTCAGAGACTTCTTCCACCTTTCCCAAGTGCCGTTGATCTATTGACACAGTAAGTGTGTATCAAACTGTTAAAAGAGATTCTGGTTTTGACAAGCTACAGAGTAATCTTCTTGTATTCGATTTAATGCACTTTCTAAAGAACTTTCTTTTCAAAGTACAAAAATTAGTGTAGAGAATTCAGCTGTATAGCTGAAGACTTTAGCTGGCATAATGTGTCTTGTAGATTCCAGTTTCATGTTAAAAAAGCTAGGGAAGAAATTATCGCATGCTTTTGTTAATTATTTTTTAATTGTTTTTAATCTACTTTTTTAATCAAACATTAGTGTTTAGGCATGATCATTTTTTATAAAATTAAAAACAAAGATCAAGAATATGCTTGGACAAAAAGCTTTAGAGATGGGCATTTTTTATATTTTAGATTCAGAGCTAAGCTGGAAAGCATTTTATAACTTGAAATTTTTTTGCCTTCAAAATATGTAGTGTTTTAATGTATTTGGGCTCTAAAATCAAATTTACAGACGTATTTCAAAAAAAAAAGTTAATTGTAATAAATGTAGGTACAATCAAAGGCAATAGAAAGCCTTATTTATTTCTCTAGTGCTAAATAAAAATAATGACTGGGAATGGAGTACAGAGAGGTTCTGTCAGAACACGTAAAATGAATTGTTTTGCTTCTACTATTAGTAATGCAAATCAAAACTGTACTTTGTATAGATTTTTAAAGTATTCAGTAGAATGGTACAAATTAAACTGGAGTGTTGCATAATGCTTGAAGTCTTCAACATCTGTGATGTGCTTTTTTGTATTTTAAGGCTTTCTTCAATATATAAATCATATGGAAATCCTTTAAAAACATCATCAACAGTTTACAGACATAAACTTTATGAATTACTAGCAGTATTGCCTCCAAAGACCTATGAAGGTACGTATTTCTTACAACAGGTATCTGTTAACAATAGCACGGGCTCATTTTTAAATTTTTGTTCAACATATATTCAGCTAGCAAGGATTAGTTCCACCTTTTCTAATACCCAAATTTTATTCCTTCTGTTTAGATTTGATGAAATCGTAGTGAAGTTGTCATGGTTTTGAAAAGCTAGTGTTCATGATCTTCTTTTTTACCCCTCTCTTATTACAGACTTCTGTCCTATTTTTAGTTGAAACTTGAAAGTAGACAACCTTGCAGTTTTAAATGACTTGAAGAGTTGACTTTCTTTGCCTGTTTTACTTTCCATTGAATCCTAAATTCAAAAGGTGTAATCTTAGCATAAATCAATTAAATATAGTCCATTAAAATAATGTAATTAAATTGCTTTAAGTAGACTTATTTATTACAGATATATTCATCTGATTCTGTCCAGATTGTGGATAAAAAAAATTGTATTTAAAGAAAAATTTCAAAAAAAATCTGAGGATAGGCTCACTTTTCTGTAGCAGAATATATCTAGCAGTATTTAAAATCTAATTCTCTAATCCGATAACTAGGCACTGCAGTTAGGTCTGTAACAGTTCAACTGAAACGTTAAATGTCTTTGTCATCATTAAATTGTCCTGTGAATATAGTTTGCCATAGAATACAGTATGGACCGAAATAAGGCATCGGAGTGTTTCATAGTGGGAAAGAGAAGTACAGGGTATTTCATCAGGACAGAGAGAATATGGGCCAGCCAGCCACTGAATTGGCTGTGTCCTCTGTATGATGGAGGGAATCCTTCCTCAGATAATCTGCTCCATCTAGTGGTAACTGTTAAGTGAATCTTCATAAGGACAAATCCCTGACCTTTGCCTTAAAGCTGTTGTCGCATTAGAAGTCTGTATATAACACTTGAAGCATAGTTTATAATATTCATTTGTGACTTGGACTTTAAAGACTGAAAATGACACCTCCATCCCTTACAGCAGTGTGCGGGTTTTTTGTTCTCTTATTACAGGGACAATGTTTTATAGAATACAGATTTTTGTATATGGGTGGTTTTGGTGATTTCTTGGTTTGTTTGGGATTTTTACATATGAAAAAATTTTATTGAAAAATAGACAGTATTTTACAGTATGACCTGTAGAGTCTGAATCTCATAAGAGAGCATCCTAGCTGAGGATGCTGCAATCTAGAACCAATAATTAAAGAAAAAGCTGAAAAGGTTTGTTATAAATAAGTGGTTACCCTGCTGAAAGCTTTGGAAGTAGCCTTAGAATCAAAACAGTAGTTTGACGGATGTAGTCTCAGAGTTGTTCAGCGGTTTGTAATACAGCAGTATGCAACTGGGGAAAGGATGAAAATGCCTGTATTGCCAGGGCTTATTTTCAAGGTCTGTTATATATTTTATAACATGTAAGTATGCATCATTTAGAAGGGGGCGGGGGAGTAAAGATTGAACCAAATACCTTTCTTTCCATGTTATTTCCAGTATGACAGCTTTATTCAGAAACTCTATGTCTTTGCATATACTAGGATTTTTTACAATAAATTATTTGGGAAAACAATATGATTATGGAGCCCAGGGTGCTTTTTTGGGGGTCTAATTTTGGTCATTATCACTAAGAAGAATAGTAGGTTGTAGTACTCTTGTACTACAATACTACTCTTGTGTTGCACAGCCTGGCACATTTTGCATAGCTCGGAGTGACATGCTGAATGAGAAGCTTGCACCAGTTCATGGTTTTATTTATTTTCATTTACTTTCTTTGATCTTGTCAGAGGCTAGAAACATGCAAGTCATTTCTTTTCAAGAAAGTCAGCAACGGGGACATATACTAGGAGTTTTAACTCAAGCTTTTAGTATTTGCAAATAATGCGCAAAACTTTTTTTCTTTAGTAGAAGAGGAGTGAGACAAAATACTCAGCAAACGAAACAGTTGAAAACAGATTCTTTATTCATAACTCCAAGCCTTTTCTCTCAACTCAAACCTTCAGGTTTCTGAGGCCTGAGGTAATAGGACTTTTTTGGGCTCTGCTTGGTCCTTTCCTCCTCTCTTCTTGCCTCTTGGATGTTTCTCTTGCTGCTTTCTGTCATCAATAAAAATCATTATCTGCTCAAACAGAATTATGAAGGCTTACTGTGAGCATACATGAGCAGTAGATTATTTTTTTCATTATTTCAGCAATGATAGGTATGAGAAGAATGTATTAAGTTAACTTAAACATCAATGAAAAACATTTAATATGTTCTAGTTGCTGCCTTCTGTCATGTGTGAATGGTTAAGACTTTGCAATTTAGCTGATACAAAGTATGAATTTGTTCAGCTGAGAAAATCAGGTTCTGCTTCTAAGATGATGATTTATATTCTTGGTCATTTTCACGTGTCATTAGTTTTGGATGCTGACATGCTCATGTTTTTGAGGTGAAAACATTTATTTTCTGTGAGTGAATATAAAAATCATAATTATTATAAAGTCCAATTTGATAATTTCACACAAATCATTTCAGTAGTTTGAATTTTGATTATTAGATTTGTTGGTTTTCTGTGGTCTGAAATTAATGTGTTTTGTCAGACAACTCATTAGGGTTTTCTTCATTCTTCAGCTCTTTGTGCTTGTTATGTTCCACTGTCTAAACCATAAAATTGAATACAGGCATTCACTTCTTTTTCTTAATAGGATGAGATGAATAGCTAGAATGCTGGAACAGCGTTCTGGCTCAAAATTTTGAACTGCTTTACATTGGGATAATATTATTTGACATGTTGGGTTGGCCAAGTGTCTGGGACTGAAATAAATGTTAATTTGGTAAAAATTGCTGAGTATCTCCATTAAATTTTATTTGAAAAACTGTTTTCATAGAAAGAGGGTTTTTCAAATCTGTTTTTTTATTGTGATCTACAATAATTAATGGAAAACCGGTTTCGAGTTTTGGATTATTGTGGTTTTTTAAAGGCTCAATTTTTGTCCCTTTCACACACTATCTGACCATCTTGCAATATATTTGATAGTGCTAACCTTTTGCATTTAGATTTGAGTTAAGCATTTTGGGAACAATTGCATACTTACTAATTAGTTGGGGAGGCAGGCAAAGCAACAGATGCCTGCAAGGGAGAGGCTGATGAGGACAGGAGTTTGGGGGTAGCGAGGAGGATGTCAGCTTTCTCAGAACAGATTCAAGATGCAGGAAGGGTAAAATAGCTGGTTGCAGATACCAGCTCCAACTGTACAAATGGTTCTGCTTGTGCTCATGAGGTGCTGATCACTGTGTTGTCTCACTTCTTGGAACTTCCATGTGTTGAAAAATTGTAAGCAACTTTAGTGCAAACGGGTAGTTGTGTGATCATCTAACAACAAAAGTGAATGCGAAGAACTGGATATGTGGAGGTAAGCTCCCCTTAATACTGATATTTCCCAACTCATGAGGACTTGATTTTGTAATCATAATGCTCTGGAGGTAAATTTTTATGTGGTATTTGCTGTGTACGTTCTGTAAGATTAGTTCTGCAGCGGTTTTCAACACAACTTATGTATTGGATAAGCCAGACCTTTCTCATCACGTGTGGTTCAGCACTGGAAATGTTCTCTTGCTGCAGGGACTATTTTAATAACCTAAAATAGTCTGACTCAGAATGCCTAATTTTGTTTATGTATAATCTTGCCTGAAATATTATGTGAAAGTTTTAACTACCAGTATAAATTATCATAATGTAACCTACAATAAATTCCTCATGCTTTGCTTTTTGAGTGCAAACTCAGGAAATAGGGGAGTACATTCTGCAGCTTTTGGTTATTTATCAAACTGATGGATGTTTTAAATTACACCTGCTTGCCAAGTCCAAGTATTCCTTCGTGGTTATGTAGTACATTCCACAGCATTAATTTTCAAGAAATAGAAGAAAATATGGCTGTGCTTGTAACTGCCTTTTTCCTCTAACTATAAATGTAACTAACTTACTAGATTAAAGTTGGATGGCATTATGCCTTGTGTAAAGATGAAGGTCTCTGTGTTTCATCTGTATGTGCTTAGTTTGCTTATCTTGGGTAGTGCTCTGTTGCTGCCCCTGTAGCAAGAGTGTTCTCCAATTAATTATGTGAAGATTTAAGAAAAATGTTGGATGGATGTTGGTATTTCAGTATAAATATCTTGCTCGCAAAGTTGCTTGTGGCAAGTAATAAAGTAGAAATTTTGAAATTTTTTTTCCCTTTAATTTAAAGGAAGCTTCTGTGCTGTTCTAAAAGAGTTAGTGGCTGACTTGACTGTCCCAGATAGCCAGATCGATGCCTCTACATTTTTGCTTCCGCCCATTTGTCATGAGAATGATCTCCTTTTACTCGGTCCCTTACTGCAGGAGACTGACCACCGATTTATCGAAGAGCAGGTACTTTTTTTTTTTTTGTAGTATACTGGTGGTATTATATTTTCCTACAGTTCTGGTTATTTGGGTCAGTGCTAGTTTTGACTTGGTCAAAAATATGGCTATCACTTCTTTCCTTCTTACAGCTCCTTTTAGGTAACAGCGTAGCTGGCGGCAGCCTGGAGTATGACCCTTACTCAATTTATGAGAAAGTTCCCAAAGGTGATTCAGTACCTAAACCACTACCTCCCGTATTGTCTGTTGTCAGTGCCGCAACTCGTCTTTTTGGAGTTATATTTTCCCATGTAGCAGAATCTCACAGGTAAAGTAGTGACTGCAACTGTTGGGGGATTTGGGAGATGCTAAAAGACGATCACAGTGTTTGAGATTGAACATAGAAGAAAACAATACTGAAGAAATAGTGAAATGTATAAGTGGATTCTGTAAACCCTCTGAGTAACATAATTCAGACTAAGAAATTGTTAGACTTTCTTTTAAAGTTACTCACAATGAAAAGGCACATCGAGTAAGAGGTTACTGTCATTGTAATAAATTCTGTTGACCAAGAAAAATAATATTTTGCTTTGATAGCCAGATAAAAATAGAAGTTATTTGAAGAGGTATTACACAATTATTATAGTGCTTAATACATAATTGTTAAATACCTTAGGACAAAGGAGGGTTGAAAGGGGTAGGAAGCTGCAGTAAAATTTAACCCTTATCCTGCCTCATTCTTTATAAAAAGTGGATAAGAAGAAACAAGAGCTTGTGTCTTAACACAGTTCTGTCAAGGTACAAGAAATGCTTGAAAAGGATCACAGACTTCTCTTGGTTTTGTGTGTGTATATATCTTCCTACTACACACATGGCATTTTGGGTTGTTTCACATTTATAAGCACACGGATTGCTGAGGTGTGAAATTCCTCAAGAGTTTTGCATGCTGTTGCTTATTCTGTGCGCTGCTGGTGATTTTCCTGAATGCAGCCTAAGAGCGAATCAATTATTTTTAAATTAAACAGCTTTATGTTTTCAAGGCCAACTGGAGTTAGACCTTGGATCATGATCATTATAGGTGGTGATGGTTGTATAATTTCCTGTGAGGGATGTGTGCGTAGCATGCGAGTCCTGAGTCTTGATGTCTTCACTGCTTAGAACGCTCGGGATTTAGTGCAGTCCCAAGGCAGCTCTTCGTATATGAGCATATCTGCCAAGAAAACTGCCACATGCTTTATGATATGTTCTTCTGACTTGCATTTACTTCCTTATTCTGTCTTCACTGACTGCTTTTTTTTTGTGGATGTTTTTCTGTTTGTCTGGGCTTTTTGCCCCTATTGTCACCAGGTTGCTCGTTGTTTTTCTTCACCTATTTCTGAAGAGCGGAACTAATTGCTGCAGATAACTGCATTTTCCTTTTCTTTTTATTTTCCCTCCCTTTTTCTCAATTGTAAATCAAAATGCATCATTCCCACAGTTCCTTTTAATAACATCTGTCTAATGTTAGTTATATCTAAGTGATTATCTGTGAATACATATGTTATAAGGAAACAAAGGCAAAAAAATTTGTGTTCATAGAGTAATTACTTTAATATGGAATACAAAAGTTTTTTTGTAGTAAGCAGGGATGTCAGTTGAAGGAAAATGCTCAAGGCTAAGGGTTATAGAGTTGTTCCAACTCTGTTTCTATAATATATAGACTTTGTTATGGGTTTTAAAATAAAATAAATAAGCTTGGTTTGTTTCCTTAATTTTTAATTCTGTGGTTTCTTTTCTGTTTTTGTTTAAGGCTCCAGGTATTAGAACAGTTGTTGAATTCCATAAAGCAAACAAAAGGAGCACGGCAACAAATAGTACAACTAAATATTGTGGCAGCCTTTTCTACTTCCTTAAAGGTAAATCTCCTGTTTCTCTCTCTGTTACTAAAACATGGCATGTGTTGGTTCAGATGCATCTACACAGAAGTTCTTGTTTTGATGAACAGTCAAGGTAAAGATCAGTCCTATTTTCTGTGTTAATATATTTTTTGTGATGTCGCACTTTTATATGATGTCAGCACACAAGTGCTCACGAGTCATGGTTTAATTTTTCCCTCTTTTTAATGTTAAAGGGTTAGGGAAACCCATTCTAGTACACTGTAGTATACTATCATCCATAGTAAGAGAGATGAAAAAATTCTGTTTGTATTTCTGTCTTTATCATGGTCTATTTCGTATTTCTTACTGTATAAATAAAAAAGTAACGATTGGTAAAATAAAGTAATCTCACAACTGTCTGCCATTTGTTGCTTTTTCCTGATGCTTTATTTGTATTTTCCTGTGTTCATGTGCAGTTTTCATTCTTCCCTTCTCAGGCTTTCTTCAAGTTAAGGCAAAATGTTTATGTTTTCAGAATAGGCATGACGTTTGTTTATACAATATTTGTATTTGGGGCATATTTAATATGCAGTCTAGGTAACTGCTGTAGCTTTAGCTAATCTCTTTTTTTTTTTTTAACTAGGACTTTCCTTTGTGTCATTCTGTTTTCACTGGTTTTCTTCTTGATACCATTTCCTGAATTTTATGCTGCTGTGTTGGTTTATTGGGTTCTACTGCAATCTATCCAGTATTTCTTAAAATCAGAATGTTGATACTAAAATGTGCTATGATGTACACTTATGTAGAATTAGACTTCTAACTCTGAAAACAGAAAATAAAAATAGAGGAATTTCTCAGATAAAAGGGGAAGAAAATCAAATCCCTTCTGCAAGTGTTGTAATTTTTTTGTGACTGACAGAAAAACACATTCTGATTACTATACTGTCTTCCTTTTTAATATATTTAATATCTATTTTTAGCACTTGGCTAACTGCAAGGGAAGTTTAGGCCCAGAAGAAGTTAGAAGGTCTGCCCTGACATTGGTAATGGGTGCCTTGGAAAGCAATAATCCACTCCTAAGATGTGCTGCTGCAGAGTGTTTGGCCAGATTGGCCCAGGTGGTTTCTGATAGTGCCTTCACTGCTGGATTAGCACAAGTCAGTTTTGACAAGTAAGTTCAAAAAAAGTGTGGTAAGTTAGTGGTTGAGTTTATAAAAATGTTTGAGAAATTCACATGGCCCCTATTATGATGATAATTTTTAAAAGCTGGTTTCCTTCATGAATTTGATGTCACTTCAGAAATTAAGGGGAAGAAGCACTGCCTGACTTTTGCATGTATTTCTTAGTTTTGCTGACCTTTAAGATGTCTAAGTAAGCATATAGACTTTCAAATAAATTGGCTGCTGTTCTAGCAACATCATTTAAGAAATATCTAAAATATTTTTGGCACTTCCTTCAAATAAGAGATGGTAAATGAATTTAGAATTTTGGCAATATAATAGTGTCTCAAAATATTTTGCTGATTATATACTAGAAATTCCATTTGTAGATGTGCTTATTACATAGTATCAGTTGTGGTGATTACACTAACAGCTTTCTTTCCTTATAATTAATAGGCTAAAATCTGCTAGGGATGTCGTATCAAGAACAGGTCATTCTTTGGCTCTGGGATGTCTGTATAGGTACCTAGGAGGAATAGGTTCTACTCAGCACCTGAACGCGTGTGTTGGAATCCTTTATACTTTATCTCAGGACAGTACTTCTCCCGATGTACAGGTACATGTCACTTATCTGAAAATGTTATGTTACAAATTAACTGATTTATATTCTGGAGGATAAGTTTTTTTCTTGTAAGAATAATACTTCACAACCTTTAGGCATCTCTCACAGGTGATGGCTGGAGAAGCAAAGGCAATGAAAACCATAGCCCCTGCTGGAAATCCACCTTCCAAGCAAGAACTGTGATGAGATATGGGAGGTGTTCTTATTTAATGATCAATGAGGCTGATCAGGCTAAGATATGCTGGCTTCAAAAACAATATCTGATGTTTTAGGAATTGATTAATTTCACATTCATCTATATCTTGACCTTGACTAGATAGTACCTAGGTTTTTTTGCTCATGCTAGTTTTTGTCTGTGCTACGATGTTTACGTCACAGCATTTTTTTGTTGAAGGGTTATGCAGTAAATAACAGGGATTTGTAGCCTGAATGCTGTTGAACTCGGTAAATATACTCCCTTGAATAAGGCAAGATATTTTGAAGACTAATTCAAATTATTTCTTTGTGGCTATTACTGTTATCAGTCAGAATAGCTTTAAAAGACATTGAGTGTATTCCATGTAATTGTCTAAATCTCAGTTAAAGATTATATTTTTTTAAGCTTTCTCTACAATATCTTTACATAAAGAACTGTGTGTTGACATGAAACAGATGTGGCCATTTGTGCAAAGTAACTGAGACTAAAATAATATGTTGTTTCAGCAACTCTGTTGCAATATGTTTTCATAATTCTCTTGTTCTTGCACATGGAATGGTAAGAAACTTTAGAAAGAGTAGAATATATTTGAGGCATAGTATTTTTATTTATCTATTTTAGTTTTCTGTTAAATTAATTCACTATTAGATAATTTTTTTTAAATGAACAATGACAAATTTAAAATGGTTCTTTCATTGCAGAACGTACAGTTCTTTGTGAAATGTTCAAATGGCTTATTAAACATCAGGTTCTTAAAATTTCTTTCTACAACCTCTCCATTTGTCCCTTTGGAAACTAAAAGTGCAACTTTTATTACACTTAATTACTGAATTTCACTTGGAACTATAAATTCTAAAAAGATCTTCTGTTTATTCTATCATAGAGACATTGCATGACATGACATTACATTCTCTTATTTTACAGGCATGGGCACTACACTCTCTGTCACTGATAGTAGATTTAGCTGGCCCCTTGTATCACGTGCACGTGGAACCTACCTTATCTCTTGTTCTCATGTTGTTGTTGACTGTGCCTCCTGCTTACGCTGAAGTTCACCAAAGCCTTGGTCGCTGTTTAAATGCACTTATTACCACGCTGGGCCCTGAGTTGCAAGGTATACAACGTACAATAGTATCAGCTTTGTTTGGTTTAGCAACAAAATTGCTAAGCATTGCTTGAATGTGTAATGCAAATTTTATCAACAGATAAGTTGATAAGTACATGCTATTTTTTTTTTCCTCAGTGTAAGACAGGATTTCACAGCCATGATTTTATGCAATCAAGATGACATGACTGCCAGTTTTCCAAAAATAGTGTCTCTTTTTGACATCTTTTCCTTTGTTTGAACGGGTTCTCAAAGCCTTGCCTTGAACTGAAAATTCTTACATTTAGCATGAAAACAGAAGATACTCATATTTCAAGAGTTAGCAGCCAGTCTGTGTCTTAGTTATGATGCAGACTTTGAAAATTTGCATCTAAATCAACTCTTAGATAGCTGGACACTGAAATTTCCAGAGAGCAATGTGACTATTACTCCTTGATATCAGAGTATAACACAGATATAGAAAAAAATCCTTCAAAAAGATGGGAGTTATGGGTTGCTTGGGAAAAAGCTGGGCTATCATGTTTTGGGGGCGGGGGGGGGAAGTTGATGTTTTAAAAACAAAAAATGAAAACCTTTTTTCTTCCAAATATAGGCAGCAGTACGACAGTTTCAGCCTTAAGAACTTCCTGCCTCCTGGGCTGTGCAGTGATGCAGGATAATCCTGACTGCCTTGTTCAGGCTCAAGCCATCTCTTGCCTTCAGCAGCTTCACATGTTTGCTCCTCGACATGTCAATTTGTCTAGCCTTGTAAGCTGCCTATGTGTAAGTATGCGTTTACTAGTCTGTATCCTTGTATTTTAAACCATTTTGTTCGGAAACGATTTAAAAAAATGCAGATGCTTCTTTAGAGAACAAGAAATCATTTTCTCAGAGAAACTGATCATTGTCTAGGGGTGAGGTGTTTCATATCCTCCTACAGGCAAGTATTCTCTATTCCCCCTTCCCAGTATTTTTCCCCAGTTTCTGCTTCCCTTTTACAAGATGAGCACATTCTGTAGAAATCTTGGCCTTCTGACCTGCTTGCAAGTTCAGCATTCTGCTGCTCTTATTAAGGCCAGTTGTCTGGCAGAGTATACCATCCGTTACAACTTTGTGCTAGGTTTTTACCAGCTATTTTACGTTGGCCAGTTTTTTCCTCTGCTGCTTTTTATGTCTTAGGTGAAGGATTGATTAAAAAACAATTGTGTGTACTAATTGCTGAGAACTGTCTTGTTCGGGTTTGCTTTTCATGATGGTGCAGAATTGTAGATTTCTCTATTTTGTAATTTCTGTAGCACTAATGCTTCCGTGTTCTGACTTCTTCGCAGTCAGTGTAAAAATTTCTGACTTACTTACGTAACTAACAGTTAAAGTAGGTCTTTGGAAAAATTAAAGAAAACTCTTTTTCATCCCTATTTGACAAAGAGCTGGGGGTTTTTGTTTCTTTGCTGAGGGTTTTGGGGTTTTTTTTGGGTTTTTTTCCCCCAAAGTCTCTCTGTCTTTGAGTAGCTGCTGTTCTAAAGCATTTAGGTCTATGAAGAAAGCAAAAATAATTTTCTGGTAGTTATTTACCTTGATGGGTTTTCAGGGGCTAGCTAGGTGTTTTTGTGGTGTTTTGTTTTATGTAAGACTGTCTAGTCTCCCTGTAAATCAGGGAGAAACAAAAAACCACAAACAATAAAGCATGGTTGTTTTTTTGAAATCTCTCTTGTCTATCTTGACACAGCTCTCATTCATTCTTCGTCTGCGTAGCATTTCTGTATCGATAGTAACCATATATTGATTTTTGTATAAAGTTTAGATTCCTTCCATTTATCTTTATTCAGTTTGACTAGAAACATGATTGTGGGAGCCAGGAAAAATTGAAGGAGAAGTTTTTCAGCCCCATATTGTGTTAGTTTCCTCCCCTTAAATCACCATCTTGCTAGGGAAGCAGAATAAGCTATTGGACTGGACCTGAAATCTGCTCTTAACTCTGTTGTTGGCTTGCAAGGTGGCCCTCAGCAAGTCATTCTCCAAGAGTTGAAATTTCTGCAAGAGGAGACCAAGGTGTGAGTGTCCTCCTTTGCAACTCAGTTTGGAGTCTTATGGGGGAGTGTAGAAGCTGGGTGCTAGATACTGTGGATATTAACCCCTGCATTCTTTATTTAAGGCACTGAGAGACAAAGAATCTGTGGTCAGATAAGTGATCTTTTCCTCTTCTGTCTATAGAATCATGAATCCTCACTCATAAAATCTTGAAAACAAATGTGCAGAGTTGTTTTTTTAACATTTGAACCAACTCCCCTCTCCACCCTTTTTCCCCAAGGTTTCCAGAAAATTTCTGTCTTCAAACTTGCCTTTTTAAAATACTGAAATAGGCATTCTCTTTTCTTCCCCCTCCTGCCCCTTTCTCTCTTTCTTTCTTTTTTTAAAATAAATATAGCATTAGGCATGCCAGCACAATTGCTGTGAGTAGCTGCAAGCTGCCTTCACCTGTCTTCCCAGCCCCTAGGGCATGCAGTGGTTCAGGTGCCCAAAGTTATTTACACCATTCAGTTTGTGACTGTGCTAGCACTAACAAAACATGACTCAGGCAATGGATACACAGCTTTACTGGCTTGGTTTTTGTTTCTTTAACTTGTGTGCATGTGCCTGTCATTATCTAGCTTCCCTTCTTCAGCTTCTGAAAGTATTCCTTGTTTGTCAGTTGGATCTTTTTTCTCGGGGCTTTGCATCTAACAGTAATGCTTATTCTGTCAGTTAAATTTTTGGCTCCAGCAGAATAGAAGTCATATGCTTTTAATCATGCCTAACATTAGCTCTAAAGCTAACTTAGGTGAGCACAAACTTCTAAAGAGCTTATCTGTGTAAGCTTATGATGTAGTGAACACCAGTTTTCAGCTGCAAGACATTAAAGATATTTTGAAACACGGTTAAGTATATAATATCAATAACTATGTTGTGCTGTTGTCTTGGTACTGTTTAAATACTAATTTTAGGGGCAGCTGGCTTGCGATTTAAGTGTGTTCAACATTAAATATAATAAATGAACTAAAAAATTAGGGGTTTTGTATGTTTGAGATAAGATTCTGAATTTTAATATACGCTGAATTTACATGTAACAGTCTCCATGTGTGGTTGGTATCACTGTTATATCTATATTTTGGTTTTGTCATGACTGGTTTGTCATTTGTTTTTGTGCAGGAAATCTTGTTGGATAATTCTGTGTTGGTAGGTCCCTGTGCCTTGTTAATCCTAAACTTTTGCAGTTTGCAGTGGTGTTTTTATTTAATCTTTTATCTTTTCATTTTAACCATTTTAATGTAATTTCTTTTAGCATGTCAAGTGACATTTGATTGTCATCCTAACCAGACCCTTCCTAACTTTCTGCCCATGGCAGACATACATTTCATCTATGTGCGTAGTGAGGCATAATTTTGTTTTTAACATGTTAAGCACAGAAAGGGAACTGCTTGTTCATTTAAGTTTGTATGTGATGCTTGCATTTTGTGTCTGTTATTTAGTCCCGTCCCCTGCTTAGAATGTGGGAGAATGAGAGATGAAAAATGTGCATCTTGCATTATTCAGTAGCCTTTATTGGATCCTCTGTTTTTTCCCTATTAAATATGAGCATGCAATTTATGCATGTCCAACTTGAAGTAGAATGTGTAGCCTGCTTGCATAAATTTTGCATTTAAAGCCTCCCTTGTTGTTTTCAAAGTCTCAGTTAAAGTATCTTGTAGGTGTACTAATGAGTCAGGTTTTGTTTCTTTTAGAAGAGCTATGCAGAGAGTGTATCTTTGTGTGCATTAAATATGTAATTCTGAGTATTGTAGATTCACGTGCACGCATAGAAATTCAGAAGACAAAGCTTAGGTTTGTTAATGTAACAAAGCTGAAATTCTTACTCTTTTTGTCCTTATACAGTTAAAAAGAACAACTTATTAACTACTACATATTAGGCATTTTGACTAATGTATGAGGAGCATGACCTTACCGCAAGGTTTCCCTGCAGCAGAAACTCAGCTCTGTCTATCTTAAGAATGGTGACAGCTAAGGGTGCAACAGTTGCTTAGTTGTAAAGAATAACTCTTTTGATGATAACCTAAGCTTAATTTAAAAGAAGCCGCATAAATATTGGTGTAGCCATCTTGCTTGGCCAAACGGCTGGTTCATTGTATCTTTGGGATCCCTTTCAGAATGTTCTTAAAATTGAAAGCAAGCAAATAAAAATGAGAAAGCTCTACTCAAACAAAACAAAACAAAAAAACCCCCTTGAGGCTATGTCTTGGGTTTTTTAAATGTTTTTCCTTGTTCCTTGTTCCATTCCAGTATAATGAATAATGAATCTTTTAGCATATATTTTTCAGTATAAAAAACAAACACTGGCCTCGTGGCATTAAAATACAGTGATGCTATAAACTTTTTTGCTGGAAACTACTCAGGAGAGCTGACTTGTCTCAGTGTGATACATTCACCAGTAATTCTCACCCTTCGTCTCGCCTTCTCTAAAATGTAATTTAATGTAATCTGAGTATATAATATTTTTTGCGATGAAATTGCAGCAGTGTTCTCTTTGCCCTTTCTTACAAGCTTTCTTTCATGCATGGAGTTCAGATTTACTAAAGTGTGATTGACTGTCTCGCCTTCAGTTACATTGGCATTTCTCTAGTTACATATGAGGGTGATTTCTGTAATTTTCTCTTACACCGAGTTTTCAAGTCCATTATATATACCCTGTAGTCAAAGAATAGAGTTAACTGTTCATTGAGACCACAATTCAGCTGTCATTGAAGTTAATGGGGGTCTTTCTACCAATATCAGAGGGAGTTGGATCCAGCCCTAAACCAGTCTTATAAGTTACCTCTGGAGAGAAAATGTTAAAAGTACTGATACGTTAAAATTGATTACGGGAGTTGCAATGCCTTTCACTGGGAGTTTAAAAAAAAAAAGCGCTGAGCAAAAAGAGCATCAATTACATGCTTACTGACTTCACAGATTTGTCCTAACTGCAGTCGTTCATAAGATACGGGCCTTACTGAGGTATTGCTATAAATGTTTGTTAGTCACCTTACTGTTTCTTCTTGCATGTTTCAGGTGAATCTCTGTAGCTCGTACTTATTATTGAGACGTGCAGTGGTAGCTTGCTTACGTCAACTTGTGCAAAGAGAAGCTGCTGAGGTATCAGAATATGCTGTTGCATTAGTTAAAGAGAGCAGAGAAGATTTTACTCCAGGTAATCTATTGAAGTTTTGAGATCAAAGACCTTGACATATTGATAGTGAATTTTAAAAACACTTTGCTATGGGTATGAAAACTTTGCGATGTCCTTGAAATCTTTAACTCAAAATGGTTTTCTGCTTCAGTTCTCTATATAGTACCAAATTATGGAAACATCTAAACACTTCCTTGACGATAAAATGAAGATACTATTGCTTTTCATGTACTGTAGGTAGGATCACTAAATAAGAAAATGCAAGTGGACTTCCAGAAAAACCTAAGCCTATCTAACCAGTGGCTGTTGTAGTAACTGCTTCATAGTCCTGCATTTTACATGCCTATTCGTAATTGTATTTTCCTACATAAATCTCAAATTAAAAATCTGCAAACCTGTTGAAGGACGTTTCTATTGACTTCTTTGGATAACTAGTTAAGTAACGATCAGGTGAGGTTCCTAGAATTTTTAACTTCCTAAAGGTTTGGGTTTTTTGATCACTAGTTCATCCTCATGTGCCTTCCTGGGAGGGGATGTTGGTAATAAACAATTTCACTTTGGATTTCAATTCAAGCTCATTTGGAAATTTTCAGAGAAGATAGTCTATAGCCATTTGGTAAAATTGATTATTTTTATAATTGGTAATATTGGGCAAATAAAAGTTTGTCATATTGATTTTACAAATTATTTCTATGTCTGGTTTTGAGCCTAGTTGGAGAATAATTTTAACTTCCCTTCCAAGTTAAAACATTGTTTTACTATTACCTTATGAGTGAGTGTGAGGAATTAGATGGCCAAAGACAATTTTTTTCAGGAGTTCGGATGCTATGGTGATAGTAATGTTGTGAAATTCAGAGTAGGATTTTTTTTTTCCCTTGGCGTAACTTTCTTCCTGTTGTTAGTATGTTTCTCTAAAAGTTCAAAGTTTGTTTTGTACTCAGATGATTTAGACATGGTATTAAAGCAATTAATATTATTATTATTTCAAAAGTATTTCAGGGCTAGATACTTGTTCACAAGATGCTCTATGTGCAACATTTAGTGGGGTTTCTGTGGTCATTACTGCAGTTTTGTTAGGTACAACACTCAGCTCAGACTTTGTTCTTAGCAGATGTTAACATCAGAGAAATAGGCCTGGAAGGGGCGTTGCTGGGCTTGCTGGACAAAGAGTTGGATCAAAGATTATGCCAAGATATCAAAGAGACTCTGACTCATATGCTTACTTCAATGGCCGTTGAAAAGCTCTCTTTTTGGCTGAAGCTTTGTAAAGATGTTCTTGCTGCCTCTGCTGGTAAGTCCTAATACACTGTATTTGAGAACCCAAAGAAAGTAAGGCCTGCAGCAGTACAGTATGTCACTGAGGGCAAGTATTCTTGTTTCTTGAATGTTTGACACTTACCAAGTGTATCATTGTCCTTCATATAGAAACACTGGACACTTTAACTTAGTTCTTCCGGAAGGAATATGCCTTTCTCCCTTCTGATTGCCTTTTCCCTATTGAACAAGTTTTTGTAAACATTTTAGTATGTCTTGCCTGTTCATATTCTTGTTGATTTATAGTCCTAATGTTAACTTATTTCCATATCATAAATGGAAACGCAGAATACATTTGAGCTTGTGCATCCTGTGCATGTACCTACAACAAAAATATTCAGACCCTCTCTCCTATTAATAAGAGGAATGGTAGAGACCTACTATATCATAATGAAACTCCCGAGCAGATAAAATTAATTACTGTGGTGAAGTGGGGGGAGAATTCTTTTTGCTGCAGTGCAGGAGGAGAACTCCTTGGATTTAGGTTTTTTGTTTGGAAAGGTACTAGCTTCTAGTATGTCACACTTATTTTTAAAGGGGTTTTTTTCTTTCATTTCTTTCGCTACAGTTCTTCATTTCCTTTTGTGGTATTGATCTTGTCTTCCAGCAAGTAATAGCAACCAAATGCAGACAGTTTTTTTACATTTTATTTTTAATTCTAGAATTTACTTTCAGACACCAGGGCTAAAGGGAGTCATAGTGAGTTGGAAGCTAGAGATGGACTTCGAAGAGATTTTTCTTATGAGTCGTTCTGTAGTTTTCAGTTACAGTAAAAAAGAATATTACATTTCTTCCTTCTCCCTGCCCCGTGTCCTAAATACAGATTTCAATACAGTAGCTTCAGTAGATACCACTCAAGAGGAAACTGCCAAAGTGGATGATGCGTCTGTATTAACATCTGACAGTGATGAGAGGTCCCATCCTTTCAGTAATCCACGATGGTCTACCAGAGTTTTTGCTGCAGAGTGTGTTTGTAAAATTATAAGCCAATGTGAAAATGCAGGCAGTGCACATTTTGACATAACTTTGGCTCAGGAAAGAAAACAACGTGATTCAAGAGGTATGTGTTAAGCACTGAAAGAATTTCACAGAATGCAAAGTATGCTTAAAATAAATGTTAGCTGTTTGCATCTTAATGAAATTCATCATAGATTTGTTGTTTGTAATCATTGAAACCTTTAATTACTCTGATTGGAAGCCTATATTTATTAATGTGTAGAGCAATTTTTATTTGCCAAAATATTGGCATATCACTGCAGCATTTAAACTTACTTTCCTGGTTATGGTACCGTGGTATGTGCATAGGAAGCCATTGTTTCTGCATAAGCATTGGCATTCAGAAGTGATAGCTGGCACCAGCCTACAACGCCACAGTTTGGTATCTGGGAGTATGACTTAAACTCTGCTTGTTTTTCTTTCTATAATTTGCGTAATTACCAGTAGAAACAGAGTGCCCATTTTCAGTACCTCTCTGTTCATCTGGAGGTGTTTTCCTCAAAACTCTTTTTTAGAAAATCTGCCTCATACATAAAGATATTTATGTTTTATTTTAAGTACTTTTTTTTTTTTTTTACATTATAGAATCATAGAATTGTTTAGGTTGGAAAAGACCTTTAAGACCATCAAGTCCAACTGTTAACCTAAGCACTTCCAAGTCCACTACTAAACCATGTCCCTAAGCACCACATCTACAGTCTTTTAAATACCTCCAGGGATGGTGACTCAACTGGAGTTGAGTCAATTCAAATGGAAAGGAGCCTAGATCAGCTAGCATAAGATGTCCAAGTAAGATTGTTCTATGTGTAAGGTGCCTTAAGTGAATCCTTGATATGTAGTAAGGTAAAATGTAAAATAATACATTTTGAAAATGTTGGGAGCCGTCTTGTAAAATATCTTAAGTCTAAAGCTGAATTTAATAAAACTAATTTCTTTTTTAATCTCTGTTGTCTCTTCAGATGACTTTTTGGTATTGCATTTATCTGACTTGATCCGTATGGCTTTTATGGCTGCCACAGATCACAGTGATCAGCTTCGTCTTTCTGGGCTTCAAACGTTACTAATTGTTGTTCGGAAATTTGCAGCTGTTCCAGAGCCAGAGTTTCCAGGTCATGTAATTCTGGAGCAATATCAAGCCAATGTAAGTGCCATTGCTGTTAATTTAGAAAAGTTTAGTTACAGTTAATCACTAAAAGAAATCCGCTTTTTGCAGTGCATAGTGTTAGACTTCGGTTTCAGTTAGTTTGTTACTGAAACTATTATTTATTTCTTCGGACTTAACTTCCTTAGAAAGCATCTTTTCAGTTGGTGTATGTTTTAGCCCCAAAGTTTTTTAAACTTTTAGCATTTTTCCCCCTTCCCTATTTGAATACAGCAAAAATAAAATAGAACATTGCAGCTTTTTGGAAAGCATTGGTTTCAAATTGCGGAAGTATTGCAAGAAATATTAGGAAAAACTATCATTTAAAACACTGCTTAGAAATAAGTAGCCTTTGCAGTCTGCAAATCACACTAGGAGATCTTGGTCAATCAATAAGCTAGAGGAGGGTAAAAGCATGGGTTGTACTTACAAGGTCTATTTCAGTTAAGTCTTCGTTGAGACCTACAGAAAAGATGACCTTATCATTTTGCATCCCAGACTGCACTTGCGTTAAATATGACAGGCAGCTGTGTTAAGCCTCATCTGACTCCCACTCTTCAGTTTCTAGCAGGCATTGAGTAAGTCCAATCATTTTCTGTCATAGAAATGGGGAGATCTTGACACTGAAGACATCCTAACCTGCTTTGATCTTGCTTTTGCTGTTAGAATTCTATTCTGCTGGCACTTCTTTGTGCGAAAGGAAAAGTGACTTGATCTAGTCTGGAACTACCAAGGGAAAAAAATACACTATCCATCCTTGCTGTCCAAAACCATCAAGCAGGTCACAAGTAGAGCTAATAATTCTCCTTTTAACCTTCACTACCCTTAAAGTGTTTCTGCTAATACTATGCATAGATCTTCTCATCAACTGTTTCATAGAAGTTGAAGAGATGTGAAGCAGTTAAATATCTAGTTTTTTCTTCTCAATTTTTTTCCGTAACAATAACCAGAAGCAGGCAGATGTAGATTTTCCAGACTTAAGTAACTGTTTCCTGAAATCCTGTTCAGAAGTTCCTTAAATTAGGTCTGAGCTTTACGGGGTCTTAAGAACCTGTCATTAGTTGTCATTAAAAACAGATCTTTTCACTTCTATTTTCACAATCTTTTATTTGTAGTACTTGTACTACACTTTGTGCTTCTATCACAAGGAGCATCGAACTTAAGTCTGAGTTTTCAGGTACCAGCTGAAGCAGCAAGGGAAATTTTCATTAGCCTTTAGTGAAATAGCTTTCAACAAGTGAGAGTAGGTGAAATCTCTGCAACCTGGTAAGTATATGTTTCTGTGTTCTTTATTAGGCAAATGGGGTCTGTGCTCTCCCCTTCTTTCACTTGGCAAAGTTGACCAACTTCAGCTGTTTGTTTCCTTAAATCTGTATTCTTTCTGAGTAAGGAATGAGCAAGGAAATGTCACTCATTAGGTGTCTTTGCAGGTCTTTCATGGATTGGAACATAGGTTTTTTTTCTTTTGCGGGCTTCTCGGCAAGTCAAGAGTTCAGGGAGGAAGAGGTTTCTCTTTCAGTTTTAGACTGTGCAAAAAATAGAATTGACTTTGGAGACCCCTCTCAGAGAGAAGCTTATCTTCAGTGTAAGCAACATAAAACAGTAAAAGTATGACTGCAGCTGTGTCCCTGCTCTTTAATCTCACTGAAAGAGTCTGTGGAAAAATGAAAAGGAAGCTATGCTTTATAAAGGAAAACTACAACAAAGCCTGCTCATGAAAAGTAATTATTTAGTTAATTGCTCACTATGTATTAAATGTTGTATAACTTCTCTTTAGGTTGGAGCAGCACTTAGGCCTGCCTTTGCTCCCGAAACTCCGCCTGATGTCACAGCAAAAGCATGTCAGGCAAGTGTTGAAAGTCAGAAGTCTTGGGTAATAGACCCTCTGAAATTTTCTTTTTGCTTGATATGCCAAGCACCACACAAGAAAAAGGAAATAAAATCATCTACCCTCAAATCCTCAGTGCACACAAAAGAATGTCACCCATGTTACCTCTATATTGTAACAACTCAAAGATTAAAATCTTTTGAGAAACTTTATAGCAGTTGATATTTCCGTTGTTATTTTTGACATCCCTCTAATGTTTTCAGCTTGCGTTACTTAAGTATACTAAACTGTAATGTCATTTAACATTGATTAGTATCTGAAACTGTATCTCAGTAGAAATGAAATCTGGTTTTCATGATTTTACAGGTGGAAGAAAGAGTATCCAGTGGTGTTTGGCTCTTGTTTCTCATTATTTCTGTTTTACAACACTAGGTGTGCAGTGCCTGGATAGCAAGTGGTGTAGTAAGCGATCTTAATGACCTTCGAAGGGTTCACCAGTTGCTTGTATCCTCTTTGGTCAAAGTGCAGGCCGGGAAAGAAGCACAAAGTCAACAATATAGTGAAAGCGCCTCAACTATGGAGATACTGGCTGTGCTTAAGGCTTGGGCAGAGGTTAGTGTAACAGCGCTGTAATGATACTCTTGATATCTAGTAGGTGAGTTAGAACTTTTCAGGCAGAAAGTTTTAGGAATTTCTTACATGCTTCGTTAAATAGAAGTTGCTGGTCCTTTGCTTTGATACCTCTAAATGGTACGTGAACTTTGTAAACTTGACAAAAGCACTGCTAGTTAAACTGTTTATATTATACTATACATTAAGAAATATGTCTAGTACTTAAGAAATATTAATTTCTTAACATGTTCTAATATTTCACTATTAATTTTAAATTGGCATGGTGTAAATGGCTATGGTGATGTTCCGCTGAATGTACCATTCTAAATAGGTGTAATTTTTCTCATTGTATATTGGCATTTAATTTCTTACAGGTAGTTCTGGTAAGTTAACAATGTCAGTTCAGTACTGCATTGGCTAACTGCCTTAAAGTCAGCCTGTGTGCATGCCTGTTTTAATCCATGTAAATGCAAGGTGAGAGATTTAAAAAAAATGTCAACAATGTATGTAATATCTAGAAGATGTGTCTTAGAAAGCACTGATAATGGCCTTGGATGCTGATGGTTGATAACCAGCTAAATATGAGCATGTTATGTCGTTAATGTGATATTTCTGTGTATAACCAGGGAGCTCATGCCCATTCAATAGGCAGTCATGCTAATGATCACAGTAGTTTTCCAACTGTTGATATTTGTAAATCTCTCTCCAAATATATAAACAGGTTTACATAGTTGCAGTTGAAAAGCAGAAAAATCAAAGTGATGCACAAAATCACTGTTTAAAAACTGCAAACTCTGCAGAAGAAAGCTACAGAGATGTAACATGTTCAGCCAGTGGACTTCTGGATTTAGTACAGGCAGATCTTGGAACACTAAGCAAGCTCTGGCTTGCTGCACTTCAGGATTTTGCTCTCTTAACTTTGCCTTCAGAATATGCATTGCAACTACCTGCTGAAGGTAAGAAGGCAAATCAATTATATTTTCATAGGTCACTTGTAAGTACACATCACTAATGTCCTAGCTGACTAGTGTTAAGATCACAGTAAGATTAAATTGCATAGAGAATACACATGCTTGTGTACCTATCTAAAGATAAAGACTGCTTTTGAGAACAGAGGTTTCACTGATGTGAAAAGTAGTTTGTCTGGTATTCTTGTTTGTTGCGTAATTTTATGGTTGAACGAAGAAAAAGGTAATTGTATTGGATTCTATCAAAATAAATCTAAATGAAGTGCATTCATTAGCCTGAATTTTAATATTGCACTTTTTTTTTTTAAAGTCATACATAAAATACAGTGAATATAATTTCAATAAGAAGAATCCCCTTTTACAAGAATGAGAAAATATGGTAGTTGAAAATAACTGACATCCTTAAAACTGTAGCTTCTCTTCTTGTAGGTGGTACATTTTATACAGCAGAGACAATTGAAAATGCCAGACCTCATTACTACAACTCCTGGGCACTGATACTTTATGCTACAGCATTATGGCTTACTAGCACAGGTTTCATCATTGTTGATCCAGATGAAGGAGTTACTAATCTCTCTAGACCTGTTACCCCAACTACAATGTGTCAAGATTCTTCTACCAGGCCCTCGGTGAAATCTCCTGAGGATGTGAACACTGACAGATTTCATCTTATCTTGGGTTAGTGAGTGCGTAATCTGTCTAGATGGTGTAACCCAAAATGTCATTTTTAATAGATAAAACTGTTAGCAAACAAACTGTGTATTGTTCTAAGAGATGCGATATTCAACAATGAAGTTAAATGTGACTAAGTAAAATATTTAAGTCCTAATGAGAATATTGTAGAGCCTTTTTCCAAATCTGGTAGAAAAAACACTCAGTGTGATCTCAGCAAGTCCTAAACAAGTGCTTACTGCTCTGCTCATAAACATGCAAGTTCAAGTGTGGACTTTGTCGCAGTTATAGCACTACAGTTACAGAATGTACAGTTTAGCATCACTGAAGTACAGTTTTACATCACAGAATAGCGTGTACTTTGGAAGGGATTTGTGGAGGTCATCTTGTCCACCACCTCTTGCTCAAGCAGTGCTGCCTAAAGCCAGTTGCCCAGGACCGTGTCCAGGCAGCTTTTGAATATCTCTATGGATGGAGACTCCACAACCTCTCTGGGCAATCTATGGCCAGTGCTTGGTCACCCTCATGGTAAAGTGTTTCCGTAAGTTCCCATAAAGCTCTGTTTAAGCCTCCACTACTGCAGAGGCTAATCAGGCAGTTGGATTCAGTCCCAGCTCTCTAAATTTACGCAATTAGGAATTTCTGGTTTTATTTCTTTTCTTTGGTCTCTTTTCTATCCTTCTTTTGTAAATTCTATTTTGGAATGGGTTTGTATGGCCCAGATGTATATGGCTTCTTTCGAATCCCAATCTTCCTGCACAGAGCCAGCCTCCTTTTGAACTCCATTGCTCCCTCAGTTAAAAGTGGGACCTCCAATACAAAAGCTGCTCATTTCCCCTGTGTCCTGTACTACTGAGTTAGTGCTTCAAATTTCATATACTTTACCATGGACACCTGGCTTGTTTACTCTGCTTCTCAGCATATTCCACTTGTTCATTTTCACTTCCTTCATTTCACAGCAGTTCTTTAGTGTACATTGATCGTTTTCCCAAGTCACCACACATTTTGGAATTACAGCTGTGCAACTGGGATGAGAATATGGATCACTGTTTATATGAAGTTTATCTCCAATGTCATAAAATGTCATCTGAAGAGTCTTGAAAGCTCAAAAAAAGTGATTGTTTTTATCTGCTCCAGGATTTGCAAGCTTAGTCTTCATGTAATTTACTTGCTGCTGGTGATCCAGTTGTGGTAGCTGTGATCTTTAGCATTTTTGTAAAATGGGAAGATAAGGCCTCAGCCTTTGAGTTTGTGAACTATTATTATGTTCTCCATTATTTTCTTCTATTACATAAATCAGTGTGATTAGGCAAATATTCTGCTATATATTCATTATGAATTGTCTGCCTCTTCATTGGACCTAGAGTTCAGTGTTTTACTCAGAAATTGCTCTATTTTTTAATTTATTTATGTTAATAGCAGTTATAATTGTGTCTACTTGTCTAGAAGCTGAAGTTCTTTCATTGTTTTGAGGGAAATAGAGTTCTTGCCCCAAGATATCCGTAATAGGAGATGAATTCACTTAATATAAAATGCAAATGCTATTTCTATGTCTGTTCAACCTACTGATAGGTTATTTAGTAATTGACAAATTATTTCTTAAAATTTCAAGCACATACAGGTTTTTTCTTCTGATGCTTACAGGAATTAGTGTGGAATTTCTCTGCTCTCCTCGATCAGATGCAGCAATGGAGAACATTATTGCCTGTTTACATGCCCTACAGGCACTCTTCGATGTTCCATGGCCAAGGTCTAAAATAGGTGGTGATCAGGTAATGTCTTAATGATCAAAAGACCCCCAGAATTAAGGCATAATTTTAGTTTGAACACTATCTCGACTCTCTATTGTATATCCAGGAATCTTCAACACATAATTAGTAGGTGAATTATAGATATATATATATATATATATACTTTACCAAAATCCAAAGCTGTAGAGGGAGGAGAGAAAAAGAGCACAACGTGGAACCTGTAAGAACACAGTGGGGGCAGAGAACTTGAGGACGTTTCATCAGGAAGGACTAATTAGATGAGTAGGATGAAAGCCAGGTAAAGACAGAATTCCAGAAAAAAAAAAAAGTTCTCTTAGTCTCTCTGTCAAGGGACAGTTCAATTAATTCTGTTGTAAATATCCAAGATAATAAAAGGAAACTGGACAAAAGCAGTAGTATTAAAACAAACAAACCAACCCTCAACACACCAGTGATCCTAAAAAGAAATAGTAACTTCAAAATCACTTTTTTTCCTTTAAATTAAGTATTTTACCGTCCTGTGTGCCATGCAGTTGTCTAACACAGCAAAAGTGATAAAGCCTCTGGACGTGCCTAAGTCCTGCTGACTATTGATGCTCTGTCCAACGAAATGCATATACTGTAGGAGGAATACACTGTAGTATCCCCACATTCAAAAGTTAAAAAGCCATAAGATAAAGATGACTTGAGGGGTTTTTTTTAGTTGTTTTTAGTTGTTTTAAGTGTCTTATCTCTAAATTACCACGATTACTCTTTTGGTGGAAGAATTGGGCAGGACTGCTGCTAGTGGGAGCTAGGAGTTTAGATGTTGAAGAAATGCCAACTCCTGTATATGAGTTATACTGTGTCCCTTAGTGAGATTAATGAGTAATACTGTTGGCTTTAACAAGCATTAACAAGTTTCTAAAATTCCTGCATTAAATATTAATGCATTAAATATTAAGCATTTTTCTTACTGTAGGAGTTGGGTGTAGAGCTGCTGAATGTTTTGCATCGACTGATACTGACCAGAGAATCGCCTGATATTCAGCTTGCTGCCCTTGAAGTCGTTCGGCTGATTCTTTTTGCAGCTCAGGAACATGTGAAGGAAAAGCGGAGAAGTGCAGAAGGTACAGTAATGTATGAGATGACGAACAGGTATTACCAGGGTTAAAGCAATGCTTTCTTGGAAAACTGGATTCTTGAAGGTGATATTCCAATCTTAATTGAAGAGTTTCACAGTTGGTGACTAATCCTGGTTTACTTAAGTCAGTCCACGTGCCTGACATGAGAAATTGGGATTGTATGTTAGATAGCAGGTAGTTTTGGAGGTGACTAGAAGGCATGAAGTCAGGAGGAAAACTGGAGAAACTGCAGTTGGGGTTTTCTTGTGTGGTGTTAGGGAGGCAGAAGTCTTAGTGGAAAGCTGGGATCAGCCTCAGTAGAGCGAGGGAGAGACTCAGCACACACAGCCCACAGCTGTTACAAGACAGACTCCGCTAGTTACTCTGTAACTTCCTAAAGTTCTTCTAAAAGAAAAAAACAGGATGAAATGAAACACTTCTATCAGGTGACATCATATTGGCATGGTGCCTCAGCATGTTCTATGTCTAAATCTATTGCACATGCTTTTTTGCCGTTTGAGTCCATGCATAGTTTGCTTATTCAGATGGATGGATGTTTGCCAGTAGAACTTTGAATTCATATGCATGCACATATATTCATATCAAGATTATCACTTGGTGATGAAACAGTCTGAAGAAGTAAACTTTTTGGAAACAAGGTACAGCCTGCAGATTTCTGCCATATTTCATCTTTTTTGTTTTAGTTGATGACGGTGCCGCAGAAAAGGAAACGTTACCAGAATTTGGAGAAGGCAAAGATACAGGAGGACTGGTGCCTGGAAAATCATTAGTCTTTGCAACACTGGAGTTGTGTGTTTGTATTCTTGTCAGACAGCTTCCCCAGCTCAACCCTAAATTAACTTGTAGCCCTGCAGTTCAATCTGGAAAACATCTGTTATTGTCAGAAGATGGAAGTAGACTGGTAGCAGCAGCATTAGTTATTCTCTCTGATGTTCCTGCAGTCTGCTCTCCTGAAGGTATGCCGTTTCATCACCAGGAAAGATTAATGAAAGAATATTGGGCTTTTCTGAGCCCCCTTGTTATTACCTAATTTTCTCAGCTGAATAGATCTGGCAGCAAGTTTTGTTGATTTGTTTGTGACAGTTTCCTGTTCTAAGTATTTTTTTGACTGTCAGATTACAAAACAAGTTACAAAACTGAAGCAATTAATTCTTTTCCTCCTACATGTAGTAGTGCAATTATTAGATTCATTTTGTACAGGGAAGTATGAGATAGCTACATGATTCCATTCTACTTGAATTGTTTATTCCAGAATTTATAATGCAGATATAAATGATTTTTAAAAGGGAAATGTATCGTGTTACCTTTCCATCATTTGAATGTTAGGAAAGCACTGTAAGGAGTTATGGTTGATTTCTCAGATTAGTTTACTTTTACCTATGACCCATTTTGGGTTCACTCCAAAGTTTAAGAGGGTTCCCTTGTCCTCGCAATATTGTATTTATAAGTATGATCTTTCAGTACTGTTACAGCCACACCTATAAACCATTTCTGCCCTACTCCCCTGTTCTCACCTTGGATATCTGTGTTACACTCTCTGCAAACGTGTGCATTTACCAGCCTTGGAAATGTCTTTTTTTTTTAATCGGTTCTCCATTACAGGATTCTTCTTTGGGGCATAGCATACTCCAAATGGAATAGTGTGCAGTTCTTGCTGTCATTGTAGGGTGGTGATATGATTTCTCTTTTCTATCTGCAGCTCATGATTTATTACTTCAAAGTAAAAGGAAACAGATATAGCATCCTTAGATCTGAGTGCAACTATCTTGTATGAAAAATAATCTGTGATTTTTTTTTCTTTTCTCCCTGTAGTTCTTTTTGTTTTTAGCTGTTCAAGTTACTCCACAAGCCAACAGCTTGCAGGATCAGACCAAACGGGATGTTTACACTAGAGAATTTAAGCATTTAAATCAGGTGACTAAAATGAGGAGCTTAAGCTTGCTTATGCAGTCAGTTGAATAAGGAAGCATCTCCAAAAGTCAACTCATATAATCAAAGAGAAGAGAATTCCTATGTGGAATTGCATAATTTTCCCCCTTTCAATAGGTAACTGCAGTTATAGTCCTGTGACTACTATGTCTCTTACTTCAGGCACCTGTCATGATATGTATGCACAATGAAATCTTCAAATAAATGATGCTCATGAACTGGATTTCCTATTGAATTCCAACAGTCAGTTTTCAGAGATCTGACTGTTGAAAAATAGAAGGTAGATGTCCTCAGGTTCAGAAAATACTTACGGATATGTCAGAGACCCTTATTATTCAACAGCTGTCTCACAAACATCAGTATATTAAAATCTTAAAAACGTAAGGACATGAGCATATTAAGCCATATGCTTAACTCCTGTGCTTTGCTACATCAGAACTTAAGATAGGAGCAACACATAAGTATGCAGGTTTCCAGATTGTCTCCAATATGTGCAGAATTCTGTATTACTATTAGGTTAGATACAAGACATAAGAATAAGCAAAACTGCTATGCCAAGTTATTCCTGTGATTTTAATTTTTTTTATAGCATCTTATTCTGACAGGTCAACTGTCAGATTCTCAGGGAGATGAAGATCTGTTCAGTAGGCTGTGGAACAATCTGCTTCTCTTCTTAGGTCTCTTTTTCCAAAATATTTGTTAGTTTTTTTCATTATAATTCTAGGAATTTTTGTTACACATTTTAATCTGAGATCCTCTTCTCATTAATCTTACTAAATTCTTGACTTCAGTGATTTCCTGGAGCAGGGACATCCTTGGCTAACTACACATCATGTGGGAGAAGTATTTCTTTTTACTTGTTTTGAAAGTACTCCCTGTTAATTTCCTTCACTGTATTGTCTTCATTGCAAAATATGCTTAGATGCTCATAATTTGTTTTCTACTATTCCATACTTTTTGTACTTCCATAACTTCTCCTCTTCTGCTCCTCGGTGGTTCTGATCTTTTTGTTCTTGCTTTTCTCTGAATGTGACATAATTACACACTTCATATAAGAAAATCATCGAGGAGAAGATATACAATGCTAATTTAAACACAGAAAAGGTTTAAATTCACTTAAGCAAGTCTGACGCTGTGTTTGCTATAGCGAGTTACATGGTATTTCAAATCTTTCTTCAAATTACCAGTGCTTGCATTCACATAGGTGATTAAAAATTATAAGTATAAATAAAAAAGAGAATCCAAGAAAACTGCCTCAATGTTTTTAATGTAAAAGGTACCTGATTTTTTTTTTAACTTCCGTGAAATCAATTTCCTTTGTTTTACAGGAAGTGTTTCAGTTCTTCCTACTATCTTGTACCTAATTATTGGAGTACTTAAAGAAACTGCTCTGAAATTGAGAGATGGCCAGTTACCTTTGACGGTTGCTGCATCTCTACAAGCTCTTAAAGGACTCTTGTCTTCTCCAATGGCTCGAGCAGAGAAGTGTCGGACTGCTTGGACTGATCTTCTGCGTAGTGCTTTGGTCACAGTGCTTGACTCTTGGGATCAAGGTAAGCACAAATTTTGGGTTTGTGTGTTTAAAAAAACAGAACAAAAAATGTTTGGGTGAAAGGTTGTTTGGTTTTATTGAAATTAAATTCATGCACATCTTAAAAAAAGGCTGACATCTTAGTCACAGGAGAATTAGTTGGCTACCAAGTGCTGTTGAAACTATAGTGCAATTTTGTCCCTACAGTAAAGGTATACATGTGGGATTCCAGGTTTACCCCTGTATTACGTAGTGCCACAACATAGTTATATGGCACAATGGAATAAACAGGAGTTATGGCTTCAGTGTACAGTTAAGCATCAAGGACAGCTGTACTGCCTGCAGGTTCTCCACAAAGAATTAGTGTCTATATTGAAGCAAAGGGTATTAGAACAGTAGTTCAAGAAAAAATATTTCTGTCTTAAAGCTAGTTTTCTGTGTGCTGCTTCTTCAGCTTCCCAAGTTTGTAGTATTTTTGTGATTCCTTACGTTAACCTCTAAGAGGTAATTTGTTGTTGGAACTTATTTATAGTGCTGTTTTTTTTAATTATAGAGTAGATGTTCTTAATGCAAATCTTATATTCTTAAAATAGGTTGTATCCTAATATGTCATACAAGCTCTTCAAAGATATTTCTTGTACTTTATACAGAGGAACAATGGCATAGGAGTATTCTGTTATTTCTAAATATGCATATAACCACCCCTGAATTCTCATTTTGGCCTTGGCTTTTATTACAGTAAAAGTTCGTATCAGTGCATCAGGGTATGTCATGTATTTGAAAAAAAGATATTCCTAAAGAAACGTAGACATTGATATTTCTATTCCACCTCTTTGTAACAGTTGAATTCATAGAATTACTTTTTAATGCAAATCTAACAGACTGCTTACTTTATTGATAGCAGGTGGGCTTCTCCAAGAACTTGATGAAGTCAGCCTGCTTACTGCTATTACAGTATTTGTTATATCTACCGGTCCAGAAGTTACTACCATAGAGTGCCTTCAAAAGCGTTGTATTGAGAAATTTAAAATAACGCTTGAGTCAAAAGATCCTCTTGTAAGTACTGGTGAAGTTGTAAAAATAACGTATCATACTAAATGGATTTTAGCTGATTTTTGGTTGAGGTGTTTCACTTGTTCTGTGCATTGATTCCGGTTAATTCTGTCCTGACTATATCTGTTGTATCTTAATACAGTTTGGGCAAGTTAGCAAGAGCATGTCCAGAGGTGCATTTTATCTTTATTTTATTCTGTATTTCTAGGATTTATTTTTTTAATTGGGTCAGACTCAGAGCTTTATATATTGGTAAATATATGATACAGTTGTGGTGTTTTTTAGGCACCTGTTTAATTTTATTTGTTCATTTTACCTTCAACACACAGATACTATCTTTTGCACAGGAAATCCCTCAGTTGTGGGTCTTTGGGAGCTGGAGCAAGTACCATAGCATCAGCTCCTGGTCACTGCTGGAGGCAGCATATTGAACTAGATTAATGCTTTGTTCCAACCTAGCATGAATATTTTTATGTGGTTGCTTTAGATTGTAGTGTCACAGTTCATCTGTCACTATTCTTCATCTAAGATACTGACGTATCAGTTAAAAAAAAATATATTGTATATATTATCATTGCAAATATAAATGGCTTTTCTAGGAGTGGGACTTTCCTCACTCTGAAAGTCCAGCTCTGAAAATAACATGTATTAGATTTCATGTTTGACTGTAAGAATTCACTGTAAACTGGTTTTCCTGCATCTTCCCTGTATATATTCACGCAGTAACAAAAAATTAAGCAATTACCTTTACTTGAGAAATAGCTGTAAGAAAGTACTTTTTAATATATGAATACATTTCTGGTATTATTAACACTGCTTTCCACTGATGGCAAACTGGGGATGCCAAATATGACTGACTGTAGGAAAATGGTAGTGTGCATTTGCAAATGTTATCCAAGTGTTCAGGCATCTGAGCCTTTCAGAAATTATGTAGGAACTTGATATCAAGTTTCAGTCCTGTTGACTTCCAATGACATGCAAGCTACTGCACCATCTGAGGCTTTTTAAAATTGTGCCTACAGCTTGAAAGAGGTAATGCTTAATGTTTTAAGCACCTGTTTTCAGTCAGCTGTATTTTTTTGCAAAAGAGTGTCTTTTCAGAACAGTACTAAGACATAATCTTCACAGAAAAAATAGTGGTTTTGCCTTAACTCAAAAATGTGGGAAGATGTAGGACTCTGTGGAAAGAAACCAGAAGCATGATCTAGCTTCTCTTAATTTCATTACAAGTTACGATGCTCCTATAAAGTATTATGCATTAGCAGTCTGCAACCTGATGAATTTTCAAGCTGAGAGACTCGTTTTTTCCCCCTCTCTAAAATTTTATCTGACAAGCTGCGAGTTTTAAAACACTGTGACATGTATTTTTAAGTATAACGTTTTGTAACTGCAAATTTGATTTTTCCCTCTAGGTACAGTATAAGTGCTACCAGCTGCTGCACTCCATCTTTCAGCATCCAAACAAAACTGTGTCATATCCTTATATTCATTCTTTAGCACCATCCATTGTGGGAAAACTGCAGGAAACAGAAAAAGCAAAGCCTGAAAATGCTGCTGAACTTCAAGTCATTCAGGAGGGAATAAAGGTGGTTACAGCTCTTACAGCCACTGCTGAGGAAGAGCACCGTAAGTTACTTCCATTACTAGTAACCAAAGCATTAGAAATGCTGAAAGTTGCCATAACTAACATATTAAAACAAAATGAGCACCAGGAATCCAGTCCCGAACACGAATTGCTAACAAGAATGTTGGTCCTTTTTACACACAGTTCAAATAACGTTTGCAGCTTTATAGCTTGTGTTAGATGTTAACTTAGAAATAACTTCTAGTTAGAATTTGAATCTGTTTTTAAAAAGTGTATGTTTAAGTTGTGTTTTCAATGTTTATAGGTGCTCATTTGGTGGCCTGCCTTCTTCCCATCCTTATTTCCTTTCTTTTGGATGAAAATGCCCTAGTTTCTGCTACGAACTCGGCAAAAAATCTCCATGAGTTTGCTTTGCAAAATCTGATGCAGATTGGTCCACAGTACTCATCAGTTTTTAAAAAACTAATGGCTTCCTCTCCAACTATGAAAGCCAGGCTTGAGTCAGCTGTAAAAGGCAATCAAGAAAGCATTAAAGTGAAGACTGCTAAACATGCAAAGAATCCTGGGAAGAGTTCAAGCATTCAGCTGAAGACCAATTTTCTTTAACGTCTCATACCGTCATTATACGCACTTTGATACCAGCAGCAAAAAATGTCCCTTTTAATTTCTAATCAGGGTAGGATCACTATGAACTGCTCTCATACATTTCTGTTTGCACTGAAGTATTACAGAAGGTTTTTAAGAGAAAGGAAATCTCTAGATAACTTTCTGTTAGTATAAGACTTCTTAAACATCACTAAACACTATGAATAAATCTGTTGGAGGTCATCAATCTGGGTTTTGAGGCGGGGGGGTTGGTGGGTTGTTTTTTTTTTGTTTTGTTTTTGTTTTTTTGTTTTTTGGGGGGTTTTTTGGACTAAGATACCAGAAATGCACATGACTGTACTAAAAAAGTATAGTGAACTTTACCATAGATATATTTAGGAGCAGGCCACACTTAGCCATTAAGTAAAATTAATTTTGTTTTGTATCAACATTTGTCAAAATTCAGTTAGCCTGACTGGTTTTTGGATTTAACTGGGACATTAAATTTACTTGCAGGTTGTAATCTATCCTAATTACTAATTTAACACACTGCGTCAGTAAGAAAACAGATCAAATATCCTTGTAAGCCTTACAATAGGTTATTGTTGATCTCAAAAAATTCAACTCAGTAAGGTAATATTGATAGCTTTAATCCTAATAAGTTCTTGAGCTGGCCAAGATTTAACAGATGCTGTTAAACACGGCTCTACAGTGCTTCGTTGCTGAGGACTCTGTAGTGCTTTACACAGTGGGACTATTACGCGTACATAAGTATTTGCAGGCTCGGTGCCTTGCTGCTTGACATAGTCTCACTTTTCAGGATGAATACTTGTGTTAATTTTGTATGAGGCTTGCCAGGCAGTTGAAGCTTACATATCTTGTCCAGGATAGGACAGCAATTTTAATATACTGTGCCTCGATTCAGACATCTGCTTTATCTGGATGTATGTTTCCCGATCTTTAAATGATCGGTTATATATACATGCAACTCACCTAAATTTATGTATCTCTGCCATGAGGGATGGACATATTTGAAGTCAGCTTGTCTTGTGTCAAATGAAGTGCAACGAACTCATAATACGAAATATTTAATTAACATTTTTATCAAGGAACATATTTTAATATAGAAAAATAACTATCAAAATTGCAATGGCTATAAAGTATTTTCTACATATATAGTGTATTGACTTCTTTCTTAATACCAGTATTATCTAAACCAAACACAATTGAACTGAGGATAATATTTCCTTCTTAATTACTTTAAAAGAAAGAATTAAAAAAAAAATTACGGAACTGAGAAACACACCGTGACTCAGGAAAAGTGTGATGTACTGTATTTTATTATAAGTTTTGTATATAAATACAATTGTAAATTGTACAGAATTAACCATTTGACCAAAGTTCTAACAAGTCATTTTTCTAATTTACATAATAAAGCTAATTTTCTTCACTTGAGATTTGTCTTAGTCATTTTACCCAATAGCAGAGGAGCTCTAAGGACTTCTGTAACAGAAATGAAATGTTCGTATGCTGCCACAGGGCAACTAATAAGAAATATTTGGGCTGGATACACTAAGGTCTGTGACTTGACATTGGAGGTCTTCCTCTGTCTTGTGTAGCACAATGGGTAAATAAGTAGGATCAGGGAGGTAGACTTTGTATGTGTGAATACCTGTTCTGTGCCAAATGCTGAAACGTGTGGCCTGTGGGAAGATGGTTGAGATGCTTTCCCTCTTTCCTTGGAGAACCAGAAGTTCTTTGTTCCACCTCTTCATTGCAGTCAAATCTGTAGTTGTTGGCTCTGTTGAAAGGGAGTTACATGCAATTTGGCAGTTACTCATCTTTATCTCATTAGTAATTTTTTACCTCGTTATTTTTCCCTTCAAAGTGGGTACATTCCTTTTTCCCCACCCCGCCAAGGCTGCTTCTGGAAAATCATAGAGATTCTTACAGGACTTGAAACGTTTAAATGAAACTCATGTTTATTATCAAAGTGGTCAAGAATATTGCTGAGACAGTTAGTTGCTACAACAGGTATACATGGCTACTTTTTTTCACTTTCTGTAATATATAAGAACAACATTAACCTTTTTTTCATTAACATTTTTTTAATGTTGATAATACAGTCTGATGAAAAAAAAATTGAAGAAGCATGCTCAAGTTGCAAGAGCACCAAGCAATGCTGTTAAAAGCCAAAAATTAAAGTTTAGAATAGCTTAGTCCTATATTTCTTAGAGGGTCTTTTATTGTAGTAGCTCACAACTGAGTCACTGAAAAGTGCCATAATTATGTGATTGACGTGTCTTGGTCAAGTCTTGTAGTCACATGTGGAAAAGCACCGTTTTCAACATACCTGTGTATTCTAAATGCAGAAGCAAAAACTATTCAGTGAAGAGAACCATTGCTAATTCTTAATGTCTACTGTAAATTAGGACACACGTGAGCTTAACTTATCCAGATAATTAATTTATCCACACAGTAAAAATACCTGTGCCTTGTGTTGTGCTTTTTTATGTATACTTAAAATGGGAGTTGGATCATGTGAATAAGTCTTCTCATTTAAGATTTTTTAACTGAATCTTACAGATACAATCTTGTTTCCGTTACAGTAAGAATTTGGCTTTTAGATAGCAGATATCTTTGATGCAGTCTGGTTTATTTACAAGGAAGTTGCAGAAACTTCTTTTTTTTTTTTTTCTGAAGAAATAAGACCACAGAGGGTTTTGGTTTTTAATTACACTCTTCTTTTTTTAGGCAGTGCTTGGCATTCGAACTCTTATGTTTAGCCAAACACATAAAGCCAAATACATGTTTAGGCATAAACTAAAGTCTCACTTTTACCACTCCTGCTTCCTGTGTCCAAGTGCCTCCTTGCTGATGGTTTTTCTTGCCATTTCTCTATAAGCACCAGTAAATTTTCTTCCAGTAAATTGTCTTTGCAATGAAGCATGGGGTCTGCAAGTATGTTTACTTTGTATGTTTCCATTGTTTATTTAGAAAGTTTAATGCTGTTGTGTGACAAAAGGTACTGCCTATGCCTAACCTTAAGTGTATACATATATAAATATGGGTACATCACAGAATGTAGGAATTAAGTGCTATGCAAAAATTACTTGCTGACAACTTTCTGGTGACTGCAACAAACCAGAACTAGTCAAAAACGTGCAAAAGCATCACATAGTTGGGGACTGGTTGTTTTTAATTGGCTACAAGTCTGTAGCACTCCAGCTGAATAAGCAGCATTTCTAATAGTATTGCTTAGGCTAGAATAAGTTGGAGACTGCTCAGGTATGTTCCAAGGTGCGGGAGTCACCTTCAGGCTGAGAGATGCAGGAGTCAAGTGATGCACATAATCACCATAAAATAGGATTACCAGATGCATAGGAAGCATAGCAGGATTTTTGTTTAAAAAAGAGTCACTTAATAATGGGAATTTAATTTTTTGGCATTTAACAATTTTTCCCCCAAGAGTGCCACAGCAGTAACAATGTGAGTTGTTGCCATTGCAGAAGGGGTGCAGTGATCTAGGATAGTTTGCTAGTTTATGAGAAGTAATAGTAATACTGTTTAATGGGGATCGGGCAGCAAACTCAATGGAATTTCAATATAGTTTTAATTTGAGTGAAGCTGGAGGTGCCTGTGGCAATAACAACATATGAGAGGTCACTGTGACAGTCTCCTATAAAGCTTCATCCCTAACCGCACCGCTAGGTATACGTCTTTTGTTTCCTGAAATGTAACTCTATCAGCAGGCAGCAAGTCAGAGCTGTTTTCTAGAAGAGCTTATTGTTTCCTGACCGATAGTGGTCTTCCAGTTTTCGTGTTTACTGAAAATCTTGGCCAATGATACTTCAAGGCAAGAAAGCAAGGGCAAAAATCCATAGAATATTAACACTCTTTGTTCAGTTTTTAAATAAAAAAAACATACAGCAAGATAGATTATTCTTCTACTTGTCTACACTGTGGTGTCAAAAACCACAGGAAGAGTGGTTTGTGTCTCAAAAGTAGCGCTACTTGGCCAGCCCTGATCCTGTGAGCACTCCTAGATGTTGGGTTTTTTCCACATGAGAAACCTGATTACACACACAAGTAAAGTTGCTCTTAAAATACAGGCATCATGAAACAGTTGTTGAGTTGCTACCTCTGCTGCTTAAAAATAGCCAATAAAGCTAAACTGTACTTTCCTGCAGCCAAGTGTTAGAAGAAGCACTCGCATTTGTCCGTAACGCTCTCGTCTGAGCGACGTTGGAGCTGTTGCTGTAGATGATGTTTGACACTGGACTCCAATTCAATTAGCTGAAGTATGTAGCAAACAGTTCATTTTTGCATATACTGCTCAGGCTATTTAATGACCGTAGGCTATAGCTTCCAAGATACAAAAACTAAAATGCATATTTGGCCAGACATGACACGCTTTACCTGCCTCTAACTTATTTTTAACTAATGAATACTGAAAATTTATTATGTAGTAAAAAATAAACCAGGTGCATTTGATATGTTATATTGTCTGCACAAGGAAACACTACAGAGGTCAGGGCTATGCACCTACATCTCCAAAATGTTGTGTGGTTCTTATTTTGGTTTTGATGCACAGTTGTAGATTTTTTTAAATTTTTTTTCCCCTAAAATGTTCTCTGGATTCTCTGGAGAATAAATGGCTTATTATAAATAACAATGAAAGGGGAAGTGACATCTAAATATAGCAAAAGCAGGGCTGAAGCCTTTTTTTTCTGAGAAACAGGCCAAAGCAAAAACAGACTTCCGAAACCTCCTTAAGTAATCCGTGGCAGATTAAGCCCAGTTCACTCACTTTGCAGCCAAATACAAGTTTTACTCTGTGGTCCAGTTCTCGCTTCTATGGTCCCCATCACCTGAAGCGCAGAATCAGATTCTAAAAAGTAGAACGTGGCATCAAATCTCCTCCTCTGTGCTTGTGCTCCAGCTGCTTAAGGGCGGCACTCACAGGAGAAAACAAACGGGGACGACGGGCACCAGCCGCAGCAGAGCTTGCTCTCGATATGCGTGTTAGTATATGTGCCAATTTGTCCAGTTATTGCAGAGAAAAATGTGTTGTTTATGTATGTAAGAAGTTTGCAGATGAGTAAAGCCTGTTTCTGAAAGTTGCTGGTAAGAAGCTAAATTTAGTAATGGAAAAGATCGATGAAATCCTCTTCTAAGCTCCTGCCTTATGAGTTGCAATTGTCTAGCCTAAAACTTGATTTTCTAAAACCAATGTTAATATTCATGTATTAAAATGTATGTGAATTCTCTCATTGCCAGTGAAAAGAAATACAGAATTGCTGAGATTCCCTGGTGCTACTAGTGGGAAATTTTTTATTATTATTAGCTTCTCTGGGGAAGATTTTGATTATGGTATTGTTGTCAGCATTTTTTACCTGCCTAGTGCCTCAGTTCTCAGTACCCTTTCCTGCGAGAAAAGGAGGTGGTTTTGCATGTGATGCTTTTTCAGTAGGAGTACAGGCCTCAGGGATTCTGGAAACAATTTTGATTTATATCTAAAAATAGAAATATTATGCAATTTGAAAACACAACCTATCATTATGAAGGCAAATGCTCTTAACCTCTTCCTCTCTCATGTAAGGTTCATGGCAAACACCAAGAAAAAATTGTCACAGATGCGTGTGCATGTTTTACAGGAAACACCGATACAAGGATAACTGGTTCAAGATGTTGCCACCAAATTTACCTGAAATTCAGTTAGAGGAATAAAAGAATTTGCCTATAGGAAAAGATCAGGTCTTCTTTCATGATACTTCATCAACTGCGTTTATTAAATGAGCAAGGATGGAACGCAGAGGGGTAATAGAAGAGGCGATGCAAGTAAATGGCTTTTCGCCTCTTACCTGAGGCACGACGCAATGTAGCGTTTAGCTGTCAGGGAGTCAAGTGACACCGTATCATGGTCAGGGGGAGTGTGGGAGGGTAGATGGCCCTTTTTTAGTCCATATTGCTCCTAGTTCCCTTCTGAGGTCAACAAACGTGGGAATAATTTACTTTTGTGAAACGAGAATTCTCAAGCTGGTTGAAGAGAAGTACTCCAGAATGAGCAGCCTTGAGCAGGAGCCACGACCCGTCTGTAGTTCTAGGCACCCTCTGAACCACACAGTAAATGCAGGTACGTGCGGATCCCTGGGGCTTGAAGGCTCGCAGCCTTCTATCCCGGTTTCCCCACGTAGCATCGGAGACGTGGCAAGAGGCCATAGCCCTACCCTGCCGGTACAGGGAAGACAGACAGTCAGTGGGCATGGTATGAACTACCACAGTAGTTTTCTCTGTCTGAAACCAGCTGAACCTGGGGAAGCTATGAGTGAATACTTTTTTTTTTCCCCCCCAAGTAGGCAATTTCCTACCTTTCTAGCAGGTTTCTTTAAGTACCTGCTCACACAGGCTCCTGTTCTGGGATCCCACTGGAGCACACAGCTGCCACCGCTCAGGAACACTACGTTGTGTGTATGCGCGTTGCTCAGTGACCGCTGGTGGTCTGGATCCAAGCTGAGACTGTTGGTAGTCAAATGCAACTAGACTTTGCGGATAAATCCAATCGATACATGAGAAGCGAGCTCTTCTTCACGTTGGTCTGTGCCACCACGCAGGCGTGTCTCTCCGTGGTGTCCTTCAGAGCAGCAGTTGCTGAAGCCATCGCATGCGTATTTATCCACGCGGTCTCCGGGTCGGTTTGGTGCACTTGCAGAACCGGGACCTGCAATGACTGAGGAGAAGCAGCAGCCATTCATAAAGACCCCTGAAGCTTTTCCGACCAAGACGGAAGAGGAAAGGCTGTTGGACGTACTGGCTACAGAGCAGAGAGACCACGGAAGCAGCTTTGGAAGATGAGACTACTACTGCAAAGCCTCTGTGACCAAGAAAGGGATGAAGGAGCAGACACTTACCTGGTTTGTCAAGCTTGAAGTGACAAGCATGGCTGCAAGACTTCTGCATATGATGGACTTCGTGCAGTTATGTGATCATTTTTTTTCCAGTATACGAAATTTGCCAAAAAATTCCCGTGGCTTTGATACATCAGTGAGAGGAGACACAGCAGCTCACAGGGCTCCTGCTGCTGCCTGTGGAAACCGGCTGTTCCAGGCTGCAGTACGTCGTGGCTGGATCAGCTCCGCGGCTGGTGGTCGGGACTCAAAGCAGTATTCTTCACTGGCTCCTTCTGCACATTAACTAAAGCAATGGCTTTCAGTGCTGTAATTTTCCCCTTCAGGAGGTGATGACTATATTAACTGTCAGGGATTCTCTCCTGACTCTCTAGGTTTGTGAAGCTGTACCGAGACCACGCAGGATGCCCCAAACCAACTGAATCTTTTTTACTTTTTTCATATCTGTGTTCTTCTAGTAAGTGCAAGAGCTGAGACAGACAAGCAAGTATTTAAAATCAGTTCTTGCTCATGTTAATATCCCAGAACTATGTGCAACTCGCTGTTGGAGATCTTTTCTGGTTGTCTTCCTTACCTTCAGGTAGCCCACGCCCAGCCACGACTTGCCGAGTGACTTCTGCTGGGTAAACGTGCTCGAGGGCAAGATGTTCCAGACAGCGAACCAAGAGAGATTGCTGTGAAGAGGACTGGGCAGGCCAGAGGGAAAAGCAGCAGCAAAGGAGCAAATGCAACTTCTGCAGAGGAAGCAACAACATTCTTGAGGGATTATTTTTCAAATCAAACAAATGCAGAAGGATTAGGACAGGACAGAGGGGAAGGGAGGAGCAGAACAAGAGGCATGCACATGGGTAGTAAGAGGAGGAAGGGAAAACAATAATTAAATCAGTTACCTGGTTGATGCATTTCTTCAAAACTGCCTGTGTGAGTTATCATAGCTTAATAGTTGACTGGAATCCTATAAAATAGGATTCTATTTTACAAATGGAACTACCCTGATTTGTAAAGTTCACACATTAGCTTTGCTTGTTCTGTTTTGTACTGCCCATTATTTATCATCAGGAAAAAAAGACACTGCCAACTATCCACTTAAATCAAAGAAAAACACTTGGTACTAGCAGCACAGGATGAGAAAAGTTAATGATGTTACTAGAAAAAATAACGCAAAGTTACTTGCGTGCAATACCGGTGCTCTATACCTGTTACCAAAATATGCAAAGCATCCATAACTGGATCACATTCTCTATAGTCTCGAAGTAATACATGAAAACAGTCACTGCACTGACAGAAACTTCATTAGAAAGCCATGTTTGTTCCAGACACAAAAAAAGGAAAATGGTTAAATGGTCTGCAAAGTAGGGAGACCAGTTCGAAATGACGTAACTCATCAGCTGCGACAGCAGACACACGCTCTGGTTTCCATTGCCTTGTCAGTACTGGTTACGACACCCGTGCGTACACGCTTTGCACGTTTTCACAAAAAGATTTTGAAATTACTTATAAGGAGTTACTTGAATTGCAAAATTTTCACCACTGCTCTTAGATTAGGATTTTGACCTAAACCCCTGGGAAGTCTTTGGAAATGAAGACCGTTCCTTGGAGGGCGTCCAGGGGCCAGAAAGAACGTAGAGAGAGTTGTGAAGTGTTTGTCGTTGTCAGATGAGTTTTTCTAGGGCAGGTAGATGGACCAGAGTGCACTTACGGGTTCCTGGTCGTTGTGATGCCAGGGAACTGCCCAGTGCCCGTAACTGCTGGCAACAGCTCCGTTCCTTCAGGGCAGGGAAGAGAGGGGAAATACCTTCAGCCTTTAATTACAGCTTCTTCTCACTCCCCAGTTCTGAAGAAATGGAAGCCGCTGATAACACAGTCTGCACAAAGTAGGGCCTAAGAGGGGAACTGATTTTCAAAAGCACCAATAAATGTGCTCGTGGCCCTTTTTGGGAGGGAGAGCAAATGGAAACAAATCATGGAGACGCCAGAGAAAATATTCTGTGAAGACTGAATATTGCTATGCCCTTGTTCTTCACCCCCACCCCAACCCCAGCAGAGAGCATCTAATTATTTGCAAAGCGCCAGCTTTATCGACCTTGGTAGAAATATATTGAGGCCCCTTGGACTATTGTCATGCAAATAAGATACTTGTTGCGCAGGTTATCTGGTTAAGAAGTCCCAGTAGTAGCAAATGCTCTCTAGGAATCAAAGCTTCTGAATTCATTCACAGCTACACCAAGGTCAATGAACTGACCCTGATAACAGAGTTTTTCCACTGCACAATGATGACTATGAAGTGATTGAGCTTTTAAACTTTTTCGCATTTATAAATCCAAGATTATCCCATTTCTTAGCTGAACTACAATTCAGTCACTGTTGATTCCTATTCTACGAACTAGATGCCTAGAATTGGTCAATAAGTTATTAGTAATTAACACTGGAACAAGACAGTATGCTGAAAACAAAAACATAACTGGAAAACGCCCAAAATGTAATAATAATTTGATAACGTTACTTGTAAATTTGAGAAATTTTACTATGTCTCACTATATGGTGAAGTGTTTGCATGAGCTTTTTTCCCCCGAGTTGTTTCTGGTCTAAAATCACACTGCTCCTCTTCTTGCTCAAAATATTCTAGAATCAAAAAGACAAATGGGATGGTTTTGTGAAAGAGTGGTTATGAGATTAACTTAATCTTTTTATATTTTCTTAAGTATTTGTCATACCTGATCAGTCACTGATATTCTTTGGTTTCCAAGCTGAAGTTTGTAGAGCTGGTTTAAGTATCGAAATAGACAAAAATGTGTTATCCGGTATTTTTTTTTCATGCAGGTCCACCACTTACTGCTTTCTTCAGACATCTTCTGGTCTGATCTGAACTTTGTCATGAGGCCGAGCATAAGGTTATCCAGCAAAGAGCATTCTGATCTGAAAGCTGAAAATGACAGCCTGAGCAACACTTATGCATGATTTAAGTAAAATTCAAACATTTTGGTAGCTAAACCTTGATTTAAAATACCAGAATTTCCTGGAATTTCAGGTTACTTTGCATGTAAACCTTAGTCTGGAGTGAAAATGAGAGAAAGGGAGGAAAAAAATTGGACAGACTGCAAAGGAAAATTTTGAACTTACTGCAAATTGGATTTAGACACGGCATCGTTGCTGGGAAGGAAAAAAAAAAGTAATAGAGGGTGCTAATTTTCAAAAATGTTGCATCATTGGTATTTAAATGGTTTAGTTTTTTTGGAGAAGTGTTTGCCATGGCCTATCAGCCAGGGCACAGCCAGCATTGCTACCCCCAGGCCTGAAGCTACTGTATGGACCAACTGGGCCATTATCCTGCTAGAAGAGGAGAGGAAGCAGAAGCTCTTGGGTTTGGTGGCAGAGGAGACCTTGTACTTAGGTGTGCCTGTGAGATGGAGAAGGTACTGTGGTACTCCTGGCTTCTTCCTATCAGTTCCACTGGATCTTCATAGAAGAAGTTTACACGTAGGATGTGTCTGTCATTTGAAGGATGATGTGGGAGAGGTTTGTTTGAAGGATGGAAAACCCAAGGAACTATTTTCTCCATGTAAGTCACCGTTTTGGAGAAGAACTACTTAAGGCATTGGAGAGACCAAGATGTGTTTCCTTAAAAATCTTTTAAACTCCTGTGCAAACTGTGTTCCAAAAAGAGAGCTGGAGTTACTGGTGTTGGGTATGTGCAAAGAGAATGGGAAGCTCTTTCAAGGGAGTGGTGTTGCTGCAGTCCCATGGAGAAATGCTCCACATCTGACATGAAAGGGCCTGAGAAGGAAAAATGTTTTATCAATCAGGATCGGCCTTAAGAGTGACTGTGCCAAATAGCTCTACCAATAGAGGTTGCCTGAAAGGAAACCCAGCAGCACCACTATGAAATGATACTGGAAGTATCATTTTTGTTTACATATTTTCTACTAATAGAATTAATTTTAATATTTAATTTCACTTGCTAGTCTTATCTATAACTATCTCTAAGGCCATTAGACAAAAGAATCCTCAATGCCCTTCTCTAATGCAGCTACAAGTTTCAAGATCAGTAGTCCAAGATGTATTAGTTTTGCTTGATTTTATAACCTGCTATTCTATATTTTCATACAAAACAGCTCGTACTGACAGGACTGCTTGTAATATTAATTATTAGGTTTGCTTTTAGTCCTCATTTGTGATTTGAGCTTATTGTAACAGCATCAAGCATCACTGAGCTAAGCCAGGAAGCGTCGGCATGCACCAGCACTGTGCCGGCTTCTGCCAGTCGTGGAAAACTGCTTAAATTTGCCACAGGAGTGGGGTGGGGAATGAAACAAACCTGGAGTTAACACAGTCAGCACCACCTTACATAGAAGTCAGCCATATTAACGATGTACTAATGTAGGGTGCCTTTTTTCTTTTTTTAAGAGAAATGAGTGATGTACCTCATGGTACAATTCTAACGAGCCACCTTTTCATTAAAAGCCATGAATGCAGATGTGTGGTAACAGTGATGGCGTTTTCAGATTCTCTTGTTTTTGGAATGTCCCTACAAATAGTCAACTATGATTTACAGGCTAGAGTTGATAACTACACAAACTCTCTTTATATTCCAAATTCTGCTGCATAACTAACGCAGACACATGGGCTGTCTAAAACTGCTGTGTCAGAGCAAATCATCCTACAAATCATCCTACAGTAGGTACAGGTTAATACTGGAAGACAGTAACGAGCCAGACATTTAGCTTATAGGACAGAGAAAGCTAAGAATGTGCTTGCGTCGTCTAACCGTTTTAGGAGACATGACAGTATCACTCCCAGGATCCTGTTTCCTTCCATAGTTGTTAACCGAGGTAAAGAGGAAAAGCAGATGGGGTTACAGTGTTGAACTCTTTCATTGTCTTTATTATTTACAACAGGAGATCCTGTTGCTACAGCATAGTGCTTGATAAAGTATACATGAGGTGCCTGACCCTGAACACAGAAGTCCCACCTTTCTTGCCTAACACCATGGGAAGAAGTCTCTGACTTTCAAATGGGCTTTTGGGCTAATTTCTGCCCACAGTTACATGCACAAACACCTACTGATGTCATCCTGAATGTCACACATTGGTGAGGTACAATATTGTGATGGAGGGCACAATTTACCTCTACATGTCTGTCTGAAGCCTGCTTCCTGAGATGACTTGCTTGTGATAACTCGCAAGTATATTTGCATATGACTTCTGTGGCCAGTATTCAGTTGGTTTTTTTCAAAACGTTGCGTATTACTTTCCCATCGCATTACTAAGAATGCTAAATGTTGGGCAATCTCACCAGGCAGAGGTACCAGCCCTGCCTGTGAGACAGGACTGGATTCTGGCTTCGATTTGTTTGCTAAGGTTCCCAGGAGGGAAAGAAGCTCGGAGCTGGTGTGGCACTGGGAAGGCCAGCTCCCTTCCAGCTGTGCTCCCCTTCTTTCCAGGGAGGCCTGAATCTCAGATGGGGCCTTTTGATATTTAAATATTAAAAATTCCTACCAGTGACACTGATCCTCCACTATGAAATACCTGGGAATCACTGGCATAAGATTCAGCAGCCCCAGGCTACTCCATCTCTCATCAGGGTCAGAGCAGGGACTAGGACATAGACTAATTGTTGTAGTCAAGAAGCCATAATTACATACAAACATAATTGTGCATGAAATGCTACTGCAAAACTTAACGTGGACAAATACTTCTACCAACAATAACTGCTGACATCATCAGTGCAGCACTCCACTTACTATGAGAACACATCGTAAGCAGGTAACATTTCTCCATCAAAATAACTCTGTTTCATGCTCCCTAAAAATTAGATTGCAAGAGGCAATCTCAATGCTTTTTCTCATTGAAATACAAGCAGAAAGTCTTCAAATGCACTATCAGCTCTTTGTACTCTTCAAATCCGCAACTTGCTGCGCCTTAAATGAATAGATGAGATCTGCCACTGGATCTGTTGACCTTAATTCTACAGAAAGGAACTGTATTCTTGATTCAGGAGTTATTGTATGGCATGGACTCTAGTGGATGAATCTTTTGTTGGAGACAGGCTAGAAATAACAAGTTTAGTTCAAATGCTTCAGTGTCTGGGTCTCACCTTAAAATGTCAAGCCAGCTAAGAATCTTGTACAAAACTTCGTATTTCTGGAGACTCAGCTTAGCTAAGCTCTTTTAATAGGTATTGGTATTTGAGCCAAATTGTCTGCTGGCCCAAGCTGGTGAGGCCTTACTGACTTCAGTAGATCGGCATTTCTTTACAAAGATAATTTGGCCTGCTGATTTTAAGGCTGGCACTGTATGAAAAAAATGGGCAGAGTACATTCTTGCTTTGATGCAGGCTCAGTCACACAATACTTAGTCATTTTAATGTTACCCGTGTCCACTGAGATCAGTGTTTACACAGAAATTTATAGAGACAGCAAAACCCCAACAAGCTAATGTTTTACAGTATAAAAATATAGCCCTGTAACACAGAACCGATAGTAAAAGCATGTACAATATGCTTACATAACAAAATAATAGTTACCATATATAACTAAGAGTCAATGCAAACACGACATTGATATTAAAAGCTTAGCTGCAGCAACCTGGGCTGGAATTAGATCGTAGCTACTTTACAGCTAGCTTCATTTTTTGAGTTATTGATACCAAGTACACAAGAACTGAAATACAAAATCCTGTGCAGTAGTTGGAGTAATTTGTGACCAGTTCATGGAAATTCCATCTTACCAGCATAAGTCAATGGGTGTCCAAATGGTAAAATGTAGGGTACAACGAGAAAAATGGGTATGAATCATTTATCCTGTGCTGCTCACTCACTCATCATGTGTAGCTCTGAACTCCTATGGAGTTAACACATAGGTGATGAAACTTTTCAAAAATAGTTCAATAACCATGCATTATATGCCTGAAGAAGTACATATACTTATCAACTTCCTTCTGTTTGTGTTGGATAGTTAACTGAAAGCTCTTAGGCAAATAATTTGATATTTATACCAATTTTCTCTCATGGCCACTGACTCTCCTACAAACATGCAACTCTGCCACAAAGCTCTCTATCAGATCTGAAAGATTTTCTTTAATTGGCCTGGGTCACAGTTTGAAATGTAGTGGGTGAGGGTAGTGCTTTGAGCCTTCATCACTGTAGATCCACTTTTTTTTCTTCTGCCAGAGGTGCTCTTTAATCCAGTACAGGCTAGTGTAAGTACAGTTGAGACACATCAATTTCTCATTTAAAACCTGCTTCTTCTAAGGTATTTTCTGAACAGGAATGTATTAATTTGTTTTTAACGTCCTGAGAAGGGTCATGTTTCTCATCCCTTTCCTTACAGTCAACATAACAGGATGAATTTCAGGGCTCTGAGCTTTGGGGATTATATTTGCTCTTTTTAAAAATATTGCTGTCAAGGAAGTTCAAAAAAAGTAGAGTAGCAAAAGGAAAACCAAAGTTAAGAAAATAGGAGGAATCCACCCAGCATTCACTAGCAATGGGCAAAGAATGAATATCAACCTCGTCGAAATTAAAAGTCCTTTGTCTCTCTTTACAAAATCCTTTTCCCGTTTTCAGCCAGTTCTATTTAATACAGTGTGTAGCCTGGGAATAAGTCCAAAGGCTACAGTGAAGGACAAATCCCAATACATGCACAACGTGATCTTTATTTATTAATACCAACTAATTAAGAGAAAAATCAGGTACGCAGTTTACTACCTGTAATATATCCTTAAGGAATGCGTATTCTTTCCTTGCAGGAATACAGACTTGATGATCTGTGGAAACCTGGTTTCATCTCACTACTACTATTCTAAATAAAGTAATTTCATCACTTCTGACCAGGATTTAAATTTGAATGGCAGCTTTCCTACAAACCAAACAATCTAAGGCTTAACTGAGTTTGCAGAGTGCACAGATTGTCTTTCTGAACGAACAAACCATTAGTGAAGTACAGTACTTTCCCATTTTCCCTAATTGCCACCAGTGGGGCAAGAAAGTTTTCCTGTTTCATTACTAAATGATATAATTTTTTGTTGTCTGTCTCATGTGCCCTAGGACCATGCTAACACTGAACTCTGCCATGTTCCACCATAACATTCTGTTGATTTTTCCTGGTTTGAATGAAGGATGTAGCTCCTTCCAGTTAGCAACTAATCCAGAAATTCAGGTTTTAGGAGCTTGAGACTGTTTCTTCTTTATGCATGTCAAGACATTCAACAGTGGTGAATAGGGTATAATTTCATTACATGAATAGTAAAAGGCATTAGTAAGCTTTTAAGTCTGTAAAAATTACATTCCAATAAAACTCTAAGTAGCTGGGTTTTTTTAATCCCAGAATACAGAAGAATCGTGTGGTGATTAAGACAATTCCTTCTTATTGTAAGTCTTCTCATCAGCACAGATCACATAAATGAAATTCATTTATAATACTTCATTGAAATTTTGGGAGCCACATCAGATGCTTGGTAAGATTACATATGTTTTATTCCCATCACAAGGGAGTAAAACTAGGAGGAACAAATCCCAAATCTCAATTAATCTTCTGATTCAGAAAGATATAACCTAGTCTGTGCAATTAAAAACAGTAAGAAATACTATGATCTGAGTCAGAGATCTTTCCTTGCACTTGTCTTGGATTGCTGTTGCCTATGTTACTGGTGGATGGGGTACAGCTAACAGCCTGAAATAGATAACCGTTGCCTAATTTCTGCCTTACTTTCCCTTTGGCAATCAGAGGTGTAAGGGACATGAGTGAGGGCAGGCTGTGATGACGGGTTACTTTCTATCTTACGTCCACATAAGTGATATAGCTGAAGGTAAACTGAGGTAAAAGGAGTTAAGTGACATAGAGTTTACCTACTTCTCACTCTCCAGCCTGGAGCACCAAAAAGGTAGACTTCTACTGAAAAAAAAATCCACATAGGTGAGTTTACTTAGGAAAAAGCACTATAATTTATATGATTTTGAGCAATCGTTCCAGAAAGAAGAAAAGGTCATTTTGGCGTAGCTGAGGTTTTCTGAAAACCATGCTCTTCTGTACATCTCCATGGTCATTCGCTCAGCTCTAAGCAGAAGAACCTTCCAGGAAGTTGACACTCTCCTGAGGAGGAGTCCAACAAGAAGAGCAATGACTCAGCCCTGTATGTCCATAAACACCAGCCACCAGCATGTCACTCACATATTTATCATGTCATCGTTAGTCATGCGCTCGCCACATCAACACGTGTGATTGCAACACTTGGACTCGCAAAGAGGCAACCTCTCACACAGCGCCTGCTACGACAGATTGCGCAAGACCGCACGTCGCAAACGCGCCGCGCTGCGCAGCGGGCACAGAATTGTTTGGCAATTGCCAGGGCTGCAAAAACTGGCACGTAGTTTTGGAAAATCAAGATGCTGACACTGTGTTTGTGCTCCCCAGGCTTATACAACAGTAAAGTGGCTAAGAGGAGACCCTGGATAACATAGGAGGACTTAAATAAAAAAGCTTTTACTGACTGCATTTTATTTATGAAAAAATAATTTTTCTAGAAGAAAATCTTTTTAACAATATGTTTAAGAAGTAAACAAGTTTAAATAGCCAAATTCAGTAAACCTAAACCCTGCCTGATACAGCAAGGGAGTTTCTGTAATATCTCCTTGCTTTCAAATGTGTAGCCAACATTTATTAACTTTTTCTTTGAAAGTACAATGTTCATCTTGTAGGGAACTATTCACATTTTGTTTCTGGAGGAGTGGGAACTTTCAGTGTTTTCTACTACATTATTGCATGGGTGGCAGAGAAAAAACTGTTAAAGCAAAAGGATAAATAATCCATAAATATCGTAACTGTTTATTTGGCTGGGCACAGCACTGGCCTTTAGCATAAACTACTCAATTAAATTTGTGGAGGTGTTCAGAGTCTGTTTATGTCACCCTCTGATCTATTTACTCTAGAGGAGTGATATTTTTGGAAACATCAACTTGGCATGTGTACAGAGGTACGCAGTACAGCTAACAAAAACATCAATTATACTAGATTCCAGCTTCCATATCAATTAAAAATATACAGAGGAATCTGAGACTTGTTGTTTTGTTTGAATTGTAGGTGTATTTCAGTTTGATTTTTAGCCAGAGCTTTTGTAACAAAAGCCCACTCATTCCTATCTGAAGCTTACAATCCTTCCTATCACGCTGTAACATCAACGGTACCCATGACAGATTTTTCCTTCTGCTATCAGCTAAAACCATATAGAAAACAACACCCTGAATTTAATATAAAAGCAGTAGCAAATGTCATTTTTCTTTACGCTATACGTAAAAAAACATTTGGTTTCTTTTTCCATCCTGAGAAGATTTTGCAAAATTCTAGCCAAACATGTCTTCTTTTCAAACAGAACCAAATCCTTTTGAGAACACCTGCAATGTCTTCCTATTGAGTAGCTGTCTCAAGCGGGGTGTCCTTTATAACATGTCTCAGAAGGTCTCTGCATCTGCAACCCTCCAGTCCCTGACCCTTGCTACCCTCCATGGCGTATTTCTCTGTGGTTCGTGTGTCCCTGACATAGTATTATGCCAGTAGTTGTACTGATGTTTTTCTCTTTTAAAGGCAAGTTTTAATTTTCGGGTAAATGCACAGCAAAAAATGCTGGTCATTGGTCAATATCACGCTCTGCAAAGGTCAATCTACGTTGACCCTATGTGACCTAGTTTCCAAAAGCATCCTCAGTCACTTACAAGTGTGGTCTGCTCAAGTGTAGTCATAAAGAGGAATTCTGTTTTATAGTATTATTTAAGACTTAATTTAGTAGCATGCCTCAGCAACTCACAGTTCCATAAATGCTAAGGCATTTCTGACTGCAGCATTACTATCTTGTTTTTTTATAAAGGAAGAAACAGAGACATGCAGTGATTAAGGGATTAGGCCAAGGTCATACATGAAGTGCGTGTCAGCTGGTGTTTGAATTTAGGTCATTTTCTAACTGAATGAATAATATGTACATTGTACAAGTACGGGGAACCGTAGTTGGTTTTGCAAGCTTCACACAACGCTCAGCGCGATTTTCTTCAAAGCAGCTATGACAGTCAAGAGCCATTACTTGTCGCTTCAGAACACGGCATTACTTGCCTTCCCCGTCTGGCTGCACTAATCCACGTAAAGTCCTTTTTCCTCAATACGCTTAGGCCTGGCACTAACCAAATGATAGCCACAGGCTGGAAATTTGGGGCTCCGAATGAAACTTTGTTCACATGGAAATTCAAATGAAAGCAAGCAATCCTGTAAAAATAACTGATGCAATTCTTACGTCTTTCTTATCCGCTAACTGTACTCTTATTTGCTAGTGATTTCCTTCTCATTAAATATAAGAGAGCAGTCACTTTTGAAGGGGTAGTCTTAGTCTGTATCAGTGCTGCACACAGAGGGAGTCTGAAACAGTAACTTGAGGGGTATCACTTTGCTGTGACATATTTCAATTGAGCACTCTCTGACAACTGCCGAAAATAATTTGAATGCCCAGTCAGCACATGATGTGGAAAAAGTATTAATCAGACCATGACCATATATATTGTAAGACGTATATAATCAATAAAGCAGACATTATCTAATCGGCAGATCATTTCTTCTTTTTCAGATTAATTCTGCGGAGAAGAAATCTTGTAATGAGTGGCAAAAATCACCAGCACACTCTTAAGTATTACAAATGTATCACAATGAAAAAACCCCCTGATTCATGACTAAAGCTGTAATACATTATGTGATATACTGCCTTTAATATAAAAAACAAATTATAGGATATATCAAATTGGACAATTAATGCATGAGGATGTGGAAGTATTTATGTTTATCCATTTAGAAATAAAGATGTACAGCACTGAAACCTATTTCCAGTATTTTAAGTGTTGTACTCCTTCCTACTTAATAGTATTTAAAATCCATTATATGTATTCTTTGCATGTACGACAATTAAATTGTTCATTTTGTTCCTACATTGATCCATATTTTGATGACCTCATCTTCTCCATGGAAAACAATGTACCTGTCCAAAGCTACCTGAAGCAGAAAGCGCAGCCTGTGTGCAAAGAGTGAAATACTTCCTCGATTTCAAAGTTTTTGGCCTTTACAATTGAAAATTAGTATTTGTTTTTGGTCTTCAGAAGAAATTCATAACGTTGCTTTAATGGAAACCTCTCATCACAATAAAAGGCAAAGGAAACTCTTTTAGCATCATGCAACAGGAGCGAGGTCACTCACCAGATGCGGTTCTCCTAAGTTTGGCCTAATTCTGCTGCTGTTTTTGCACCAGTGAAAGTGAAAGAAGATCAAGGTTCTAAATTTAAAGACTGCAGACTCAGTCTTCCTACTGCCTCATGTCCTTAACTTTAAGCACATAAGAAGTCTTGCTGACCTCTGAAGGACAAGCATAGGCAAAGGATATACATGTAAATCTTGGCAGAGCTGGAACAAGTAGCAATTAAGAGAGACCTAATACGGTAAGACAGAAAGGCTAAGCTGCCTTAGAAATCAGGAATAGAGACAAAGGAACTACTGTTCTTGTGTTCTGAAAAAAACTACAGCAATAATGGTAACGCTTTCTCGAGGTGTTATTACAACACCAAAAAATAGAAGTTTCTGCTTTCGGCAAGTTTTAACCGAGTATGACTGCTATTGCCTTTTTGTTCAGTGTGTAGTTTTAGCCTCCTAATTACAGGAAATGTCTATGAGGTAGGTAGGAGTGACATTCAAATGTACAATAATCTTATTTACTGTACTTACATTAATAGGCTTAAATTCCTTAGAAAAACGCATGTCATCCTACAGAGAAGGAAACTATTTTGAAGATCCTTTGCTTTTAGGCCTTCATTTTTTATAGTTGTTTGCTTTAATGCCCTTTCAGTCCTTCATTTTAAATTTATAGCAGTTTCCTTCCTTCGTTTTTTTTTTTGCGCATATGTGAGGTAACCGCACAGCATTTTGCGGCATGTGTGGCAGGGGACTACTCCACTGCAAAACGTGTCTCAAGGTATGCAGTACAGTTGCAGTGTCTCAAATTCACTACAGGGTAAGGGCGTTAAAACCTCTACTCTGCAAGACCCATTTACTGCGACGTTTAAATCCGTTCACCATCGCCCCTTTAATGGAGGTGCTGGAGGTGGATCAAAGCGTTTTCAAAAACAGGCCCTGCAAGGTACCAGCA
>NW_010557935.1:0-1543 GCF_000687285.1 Phaethon lepturus | reverse complement strand
GTGGGCTCACGCACCAGCTGCGTCAGGAAGTAAGAGGGTAAGAGCCATAAGACGCCCAGATAAGGAGATACAGAACAGAAACAGTGAGCAAATCCTACTGACTCTCAGAGGTGTCTGACACAGGATGGAAAGACAAAAGACTGCAACCACTTGTCAACTCCTTAAGCATACAAAAAGGCCCCAAACCAGCACACAGCTGACAAATAAAAAACAACCCAGGAGACATGAGGAGGACTCAGTAGTTGGTGGGAATCCCTTGTCCTTGTCAATTCAAGTAACCTTGAACAGATTACCCAGATACAGCCATCTTGGTGCCTGACTGCTGGACAGACCACTTGAGAGTCGCTCATGTTTTGATGCCTGAGAGGGTGAGTGTAAATGAGCTTTACTTCAGTTTTATTTTGAAACTAAACCATCCTCCCTCCCTATAAGGTCTCTCATTGATATTTGCTACATTGTTGCAACATCATTTCCTATAGCTGCATAGAACTTTAAATAATAAAACTTTGTTGACACTGTACTGGCTCCCATGCAGACCTAGCTCAATTATCTCTTCCATATAATTACAAAAGGGAAAAAAAGAATGGGATGAAGAAGAAGCAGGAGCAACAGGAAACTTCCAGACAGAGCCAGTTCAACACTCGTTGCGCATGTGCTGGAAAGCACAGTACAAACACACTGAGAGTCTCTGCAGCACTGCAAAGAGTGGGTCTATGCCATCCTCTGTAGAGAAATCCTGGATGCAATCATCAGGGTGCCTCAGCCCTACTGAATTACATGAACAATCCATGATCAAGGTACACCAGCCTCACACTATTCCAGGTAACAGTGTCAACCATAGTTCACTGAACACTTAAGGAAATGCTGAATTTCAAACTTATACTTAAATGTTTTTGGGCTTTGAAGGTCCCTGTTGTTAGGGGAAGCCATGATTGTATATGAACAGTGCTGGGAACCCATAACAATAAGCAGCATCTTACCAAGCCTTTCTCTCTTTCCAGTGGGATTTGATGATGCAGTGGAGGTTTTCTTCTATTAAAAATCTTTCAACAGAATGACTGCCGGTCATGACAGGGCCCTATTAAAATGGAATCAAGATTGATGAAAGATCACTGTAGAGAAACAAAATTTCTTAATACGCACACACACATATATAAATAAAACTTGACAGACGGAATTAGGCACACATAGAGATTTAACATCAGCAAGTTTTAGAGGCAACAGCTAAAAGACAGGCTTCAAACTTCAGTACAAAGTTACCAAATACACCATTATCATAAGAAAATATTTTTGATTTTTGTACCAGATTCGTACATGAAACATGTAAAAGTCTTATAAACAAATAGCCAGCTATGATTTCAACTGCACCCATATTTACAATGAAACAGTTTTGGTGCCATTTACAGTTGGTTGATTTCACATACAAGATTTAAGTACTTCTATATTTAGGCACCTAGAACCATGCTAAACAATTAATGTTTTGCACCTTTTGTTTCTTCAAGTTACACAAAATTACAGAATCACAGAATGATTAAGGTTGGAA
>NW_010557934.1:0-5807 GCF_000687285.1 Phaethon lepturus | reverse complement strand
CTAGCTGGAGGTGCCAACAGCTCCAGGAGCTGAAGCTCCTGCATTTCACACTCTAAGAAAGATAACTCAGAGCGTGTGTATAAATACTATTTCGGTCGGGAGTCTTTTTTTTTTTTTTCTCCTCAGTTAAACATAGAACCCTTCTGGGTGAGGGATCTCCAGGCAGGCATTTCACGGTTCTACCCACGACCGTAGCCCTGAGAAGCTGCCACATAGGAATTCTTCACCCCAAGGGTTTTTAGAGAGATGGTCACAAAGATACCCCTTCTTTTTGCAAGATTGGTGCACAAGAAATGACTAAAAGTCTCTTCCCTAAGTAAACAGCACCTCGTTTTCCAGAACCAGCCCCTACGCACGATGCCAAAAGCCTCTGCGCCCACGTGCCATGTAGGAGTAAATCCAGTGACGTTAATAAAGGAGTCCGGCTTCAGTTAACGCCTGACAGTACTTCATTCCTTATTCTAATGGGATTAAAAAAATGTGAAAAATTTGCTGGGCAAATCAAAACTCTGGAGTATGTTTCAGTGCTGGGAGCAGCTATTTCTCTGTGGAACACAAAGCTTTTTGGAATCTAGAGCACTACATAAATGCCATCATATTTTATTTAATAAAAAGTAAATTGAAAAAACTACCTTAGCGGACAAGCTGTTAAGTGAAAACAGCTGCATTTACTGTATCAGATCAGGTAAAGTATATAATGGCACCTTTCCTTCAGGAACTTCTTAAACATAAAAATATAAAAGCAAGGTAAAATAACTGAATCATTTGGGTTGGAAGGGACCTCAGGAGCATTATCTAGTCCGATCGCCTACTCATGACCGGGCTAACTGATGTTAGATCAGATTGGTCCTTTATTTTGGCTAATCTACTTTTATATACATATAAAAGTATACGTATACCTATATGCTTTATACCTATAAAACCTAGAGAGGATTTCTTCAGTTCAGACCTTGGATGACTTTGAAAATAGAATGTGCTGTGTAAGTTTACTTGCAAACATTAACCGGAAGCGTTATTTCAGAGCAAGTTATTTTTCCCCTTACCCTTTCCAGGTAATTGGAATTTCAAAAATCACAAATGCAAATTTTGGGGTCCTAGAAAATGCTCCCTTAAAACCTTCTTACAGATCCTTAAAAACAACACTGGGATCTTAAAGAAAATCAATGTGCAAACCATTCAGAGCTCATAACCATAAACCTTTGCATTTTCATTATTCTGGAAAAGATAATACTGCTTCAGATAATTAAACATTAGTATCCTAACCAAAACCTCTAGAGCAGTGAAGGAGTCAGATGATGGCATATGTCTTTAAAAACATTTAGGTGAGAGCATAAACTAGAGTAGGTTGTCGAGAGAACTCGTGGCCTCAGCATTAACCTCCAGATAGTATTTTGAAAGCAAAAATCTAGCCATTGCTTTGCTCATAATATGCTGTTCATATTGCAAAAAATAGATTAAAATATCAGGTGTGCCATAGAGACAAGGAAAAATTGTCCATTTTCAGAAAGCAGTGCCATGCTGCACTCACTTGCTAATGGCGATGCAGCCCAAGTCTAAGCTTTGCTGTCAGAAACACTTCTTTGCCAGTTCTACTCCTGCTCTGCAGCTGAGGGGCAAAGTTCACCAGCCTTGCTTGCCCTGTAACACAGTCACTTCAGTGCCCAAAGGCTTCTTCTGTGGTCATCTCTTCTAGTTATTTAAAGACAACTGCAGAGACACGAGTGCACTCTGGCCCCCGTCCTTCTAAAATTTATGCTTCTGCTTTGCTGTACTTTCGTCTGCAGTCCCACTGACATTAATGGTATGTGGTAATGCCAGACTTGGCAGAATTTCAGCTGATTTTCACCTTTTATTCTGGACATCTTTTTCAGAAGGACTGAAATCAGGCTAAGAAAATTGAGACCGATTAGCAGATTTCTTCCCCAAAGGCAGGCAAAAAGGATTTTTTTTTGCACTCAGCTGGACTCCCCACAGCCGTAGTCCCAGCACTGATGCTCAGATAGTTCTAACTCTTGCAGTACCCATGCTTAGGTCAAATTTTCATCTAAAGAGTATCTTATCTCCAGGAGGCAGCCACAGATACTTAGGGAATGATAATGACAGAACACAGAGAGAGCCCCTTCCCCAAACTGCCTGCATTCATATTAAATAAGAATGACTGAATTATTGTAACTCTTAGCCAGCCATAGCTCTCATTTGGCATGTACAAATGCTGAGGAAGACAATTTCTGAGTGAGAGAACTTGCCATCTGAAATACAGTCACATACAACAGCCTTCTTTTCTGCTGCAGACATAAACTCTGCATTGCAGAGGCAGAAGCCAAATTTGGCCCATATTTTCAAAAGGCTGTAGTTCTGCCTTTTGACTCATGCTTTCTTATCTAAGAAAAAGGAAAGTGTTCATGTAATTGCTCAATTACCAGGTGACGTTTGTTAATTACACGTAGCATTTTTATAGCTTTGGCCACTGGAGGGGCTCACAATCCTATGCTTTCTCTTTCCACTAAAAAAAGTGTTAGCAACTCCATTTTAAGGGAGAACAAGGTGGCTGATACAGCGGATGTGCTGACCACCCCACGCTCTTTTGGGACCACTAGCACTAGAGGGCCATGGCTGGCATTGCGGAGAAGCTAGGAGAAAAGTCCAGGTTGACTGACACCCATTCTCTGCATTTGTCAGAAGGCTTGTCTGTTATGATGTTATTACTGCAGCCTGATTTGATTCCTGCATTTCACACCATGGCAAGATTACATGAAGAGTTATTTTCTTCATTAGGAATCACTTTCACTGTCTAACTATTTTATTCTAAGCAAGCCTGGGTTGCCAGGGGTCTTCAGGGAGCACCATCCACAAGACCCCAGGAGCTGTGTCAGGTATGGACAGCAGCACTGCCAAAGCTGCAGTCCTGGTGCCAAGGCCTTGCCACAACTGTCGTGTCTGATCTATGCACAGCATGGTTAAATCCTAAGTGTGACTGTGATTATGCAAGTGCTCTAAGTTATACCTGGAAAAAACTATTTTCATTACATGTTGCTTGGACCGTCCTTTTTTCACATGTGGCACAGTAGCATCCCAGCTAGTTCTCAGGCACTTAGATCCTACAAATTAGAGCTAATGACACACTGGTACAGTTACTACAGAACCTACATGTAAGCAAGCCCAAAGCCCTTGCTAAAAATTGCAGGCAAGCCACATCAACCTCCTGCAGCTCCTGTGATGTTGCTCCTGATCAGCCTCCATGCTAACAGCACTCTCCCCAGTTACCTCTGACGCTCCTTCACATTTATTTTTTTCCACTGCTGCAGCCAGACCTGTTATTTTTTCTTTTTAGAATTAATTTTACTGCTGTCATTTCCTGCCCTTTCTTGTTGCAGTATCCTGAGGCATGGGAAGTCCCAAATGACTGATATTTAAAAAACAAAAACAATGAAAACAACATTTGCCCTGGCTCCATCATTCTTTGCAACTTCTAACTGCAAGACAATTTTGTGCCAGTTCACATGCAGATAAAGTTCTGTCTCCAGTGGGATACTTGATTTTCCTTTTCACTGCATCCTCTCAATATACTTCCAGCACAGTCTATAGTGTTAATTAGTGTAATTTCAAAAGACTGTTCAGACTGGCAGCATTGTTTTGATTCAGCAGGCCTTGGGCATCAAAATGGCTAGCCAGCTAAATGTACTAGAAATGTGGATATTTTAAGTCACAAAGGTAGTCTAGTGGGTTTTTTTGAGAGAGAGGTTTGAATGACAGTGAAGCACTTAATGCCTCACTGATATTACTGCTTTTTAGGCACGAGGATTGTTGGGCTAATCTTGCAGACAAAGATGCAGGGAAGTAATGGAAGCTGTATGATCATAATTGCCCTGTCTCCCTCCAACCTCCCGTATGCAACCGTGCCTAGTGTGATATGCAACACCCGGCAATTTGGCTGACAGATTTCCTGAAATCCCACCTAATCCTACCTAATTTCCCCTCCTGTTTTCAGAGCAGCCTCTGATACAGTCAGCTTCTACTTAGATTGCAGCTGAGGGCTGGAGGTTCATCAGAGCCAGGAAAAGTCTTTCCTCTGACTTCGGTAGGTGGTTATGTAAACCACCTAGAAAAAAAACTCAGCAAGCCTTTGATGTGTTGTTGCCTTTTCTTCTGAGAATGCTTATCAGGGAACAATAGTTTGGCAGACAGGATCCTAGATTTAAACATGGAAAACTTAGACTGAAATGCTGTCACAACCAGACTCCAAATGACTTTGAGGCAAATAAGCTGTGCTTCAGTTTCTTCTTTCTGAACTGAGATAACTATTCCCTGCCCCACAGAACTTGTATGAATAAAATCCATCACTGATTTTATACACTTTAATAATAAGTACACCACTGTAGGCAGTAAAATAGACCACATTCACTTATTTTTGGTGAAAGTTTAACTGCACAGCACTGGCAACACCTGAAAGCATGTCTAAGTAATACCGTAACTACAGCAGTGTTGACGATGAAGTATGTTTTCCGGTGTAGAGACATGAGAATGGGAAACAAAAGAAGGAAAGGGAAAAACACCTTGTACAGAAAAGAAAGAGGAATGGAAAAATGAAAGCAGAGAATAGGTTGGATATGGGAGATGAAGTGATGTCTTTTCTAGGCTGCAGGGCAAAGTTCAATTCTTTTAAAATACAAATTTATTCATTTGATGTATCAAATTTCATCATTCTTACAGCTACCTTCTGAATTTGTATGAAAGAAGGTTGTGTAACTGATGTCCTAAGGGAATTTTCATTTTATTGGAGAAATTACAGAAAGCAGCTACACACTTTTCCTGCTGCTGAGCCTTTGGCCCAAGATGTGGGTATGCCTCCTGCTTGTGGAGCACTGACAGGCCAAGTCAGGAGAAGCCCAAGGCTGCTCAGGCACAGAGTTGTGAGTATAACCTGTAGGTTTTTCTGAAATTAAGAGCTAAGGACAGCGCTACTCATTGCTCTCTGTAGCTCGTATTTTGTAACTCTCAATTATTCCTTCATCTTTTTGCATAGAATCATAGAATCTTTGGGTTGGAAGGGACCTTTAAAAGTCATCTAGTCCAACCCTCCTGCAATGAGCAGGGACATCGTCAACTAGGTGAGGTTGCTCAGAGCCCCGTCCAACCTGACCTGGAATGTTTCCAGGGATGGGGCATCTACGACCTCTATGGGCAACCTGGGACAGGGTTTCACCACCCTCAGTGTGAAAAATGTCCTCCTTCTTTCTAGTCTGAATCTGCCCTCTTTTAGTTTAAAACCATTACCCCTTGTCCTATCGCTACAGGCCCTGCTAAAAAACCTGTGCCCATCTTTCCTATAGGCCCCCTTTAAGTCCTGGCAGGCTGCAGTAAGGTCTTCCCGCAGCCTTCTCTTCTCCAGGCTGAGCAACCCCAACTCTCGCAGCCTGTCCTCAGAGGAGAGGTGTTCCATCCCTCTGATCACGTCTGCGGCATCACCAAGAGCAATACAGTACATGGACCCCAAGGAACGCACGGGGTTACTAACGCAGCTATGGCTGTTTCACTGGCCCTCACTGAATTCTGCTGAAGACAGAGTGAGAAAATCAATGGTGCTTTTGAGTAATAAAGTAAAAGCAGTCTCTTGCAACATGCCATGTGTAACACCGTTCAAAACCGACACGTTTTTGGCCAGAGCTCCGACAACCATGCCGCAGTTCAAGTGAAACGCACACAGCCTTGGCTCTCAAACACAGGGACTGGCGACGTGACGAGCACGGCACTGATGAGGAGGTGCCAGCTGCGGTGCCCACCCCGCTGCTGAGGAGGCCTGACCCACC
>NW_010557933.1:0-6403 GCF_000687285.1 Phaethon lepturus | reverse complement strand
GTAACCGGGGGCAAATGCGTTTTGTTTCAGCGTTTCTGTGGCGAGCTCTGAGCAGGCCTCCGTGGGGAGGGGGCACGTCGGTCTTGCAGGTCTTATGTAAGGAACTTTGCCGTGCGCCAGGCCCAGCCACTTCAAGGGTCGTCGCCGTTCTTGCGCCTGTCCCGCTGTGGCAGGATGAAGACCTTTGAAGCAGACAGCTTCGTTTCTGAGTATTAGTGAAGAATAAAATTAAAGGTTATCAGTTGAGACTGCTAAGCATCCGATATCAGACTCCAAATTAATTTTTATTATGGTTAGACTTACGGAACAGTTGGTGCCCCCTGAAACATCACAGCTGTCTGCAGTCTAGTGCAAGACCGAGTATGTTAGAGCATGTGTGGTCAGGCAGAGCCATCTCTCTAGTACAGAAAGGATTTTTAGTATCAACAAACCATATTAACTGATATTTTTTGATAACTTCAGTTTCTAAATCTACTTGTCCTTGCAACAATTCCACATTCTGTTAGTTAGTGACAGTTCCTTTTCCCACCTCAAGGTTGAGGATGCTCAGCTGCTTACTTAATGACTTTTTGTTCTGTTGCCCCCTTCGAGTCCCCATGCTATTATATAAAATTGGCTCCCATCTCCCTTTGGTGGTTTGTTTTATATAGGTATACGTTCACCATTTTGTTACGTTTCAGTTACTGGTTAGGACAGAGTTAATTCAAAGTATAAAATAGCTGTTCTGCAAATAAACCCATGAACCTGCAAACTAAACAGCTTTCCTGTTTTCTCTAGAGTTCCCTTAGCGTGTTGGATCTTGAGCTCAGCTGGGTCGTGTCTTACCTTCACGCGTACCGCTTTGAAAAAGTAGCTGTTTAAATGCTGCACTGCAATACCAGATGGAAGGATTTTGGGGAAGGGGCTGTCTGTTGATTTTGTGGCATTGTTTACTTTCTTGCATTTCAGTCTTTTGTAGTTGGCTTTGAAGAGTGATGTAACAGTCACAACATGCTCTGCTCAGTGCCAATTACCTTTCTGCTTGTGTGTAATTTGGGCAAATTGATGTTATTGCACCCTGCAGTTAAACAGATGAAATATTCTTTTAGCCTGTGGTATTGTTCTGTTTCACGGGGCGGGGGGGGGATTTGCATTTATTCATAGAGACCGTCCCACGATTCCATGTTGTTCTCAAAGGTGTCTTGGGCCAGGTCGTTCCTGCTTCTCGGATGCTGGGGGCTGCAGAGGGGTAGCTGGAGGCAGGACTGGGTCTGATCTGTTCCAAAGCTTCGCTGCAGACATCTCCAGTATTTTTTCTTTTTGTTGTTTGTAATTGGAATACTCATTTGCCATGATCATTCTTGGCCTGACTTCTGTAGCCTCATGGTTTCCATATGTTAGACAGTTAATGCTGGGGTTATGCATAAGGGTGTTTTATTGCACCACAGCGATCACGTTTTGGGCTGCTTGTCTGGGCAGCTGTAACACAGACAGAGTTTGCTGATGAGACAGTAATAATTTCCTTGATACCGTCCTGTGCCTAGTTATACCTCCAGAAATGTCCATTTTTCTGATTTAGGGTACTCGGTCTGTATTTTCATCTGAATAAAGGTTAATTGGGATGTGGTCAGGGTTTAACTGCACCTGAAACTGGAGCGAGGTGGGAAGAGTCAGACCTCAATGTCTGCGTGTGCTGCCTGCCCGCTGCCTTCGAGGTGGTGGCAGCTCCATCCCCGAGGCATGTCAGGTCTGTCACAGGACCAAGGTGGTCTTGGGGTGACCTCCTGAGGTGAAGGGGCCCTGGTGCTTGTGGCTGTGTCCTGACAGCCATCACCCTCGCTGTCACTTCCCTGTGGGGACCAGGGCGGCTCTGACCTTCCCGTTGCTAAACTGTCGGAGGAGGATAAACATCCGACTCCAGAGGAATCCGTGCGGAGTTCGGTTGTAGCCCATGCTTTGTCATTAAATAGGAGCAGTGCCAAAACATGTAACTGGGCAGAAAGGTTTAGTGAAAGGTCAGTGGCTGGTCATTACGTTAGCAGGGGCTGGAGGGGGACCAGCTGCCGAGGACGCTCTGCGGAGGGAATGGGGCTTTTTCTTTGGTTAGTCGTGTACCGCATGTGCAAGCGCAACAGATCTGCGTGTCGTCGGTGTCGGCAAAACCTGACATGGCAGGGGGTTGTCATCGAAACCTTCTTCTGGGGCTGTGACAGTGACCAAAAACACTCGCCTCCACTTCTGCTCCCCTTCTGCAAGGCCTGATCTCTCCTGGCTCGACCTAGGGATTTCATGTAGGCCACCTCATTATCCCAGACACCCTGTTTATTTCCTTCAGGGATTTAGTCATTATTCTATTCATATCTAAACCCCTGCTACCCTGGTGAAGATAGGCACCCAAATCTCCAGAGAAGGACTAAAATGGAAAAGAAATTAGGAGAAAGAAAAGGGGGAGTGGTGGCAAGGGGGACTAACAAACAAAATATTGGCATGGAAGAGCTGACATATAAAGGTGATAAAAGATGAAAATTTGAAGAAGTGATGTTATGGAGGATGGGGCTGAAATCTGAACACGGCACAGTGGTGATCCCCATGGTGTGGTCAAGAAAATAGCAGGGAGAATGGTGGAAAACCCAGGGAATACATCGACATGGGTGGAAGTAAAAGGAATTCACAGCAGGGGTGCATTTAAAAGCTAGATGTCAAGAGAGGATTGGAAATGGCCAGGGTGCTGGCCGGTGTGATTTGGCAGCCCCCCTGGGAAGTGCAAGGTGTCAGGCAGCGCCTGGGGCTCTCACAAGGCAATAACCGTCAAGCAGTGCCTGAAGCGTGCAACAAACCTCAGTTGCCCAAGTATTGCTAGAGGAGCCTGACAGATGGTGGGGCAAAAAAAATACAATGTTGCTTATACTGATTTTTAGGAATGTTTTGCTGAAAGCCCTCTTGCTCAGGCTGTTGGGAAGTAGAGCAAAGGCCCCGAATGGTTTGGGGACAGCCTGTCAATAACTGCAGTGTGGGAGCCGGGCCCTGCCCTGACCTCCTGTGCTCCGAGGTGCTGCAGCCTCGGCTAAAAAATCGATGAGTCCTCACTTTGTGTGGGGAGCCTGATTGGCGTAAGTAGAGTTTAACTGGCGAATAATCTTCGTGCACAGGGGTGATTTATCAGCCATAATGACTCTCCGTCTTCTTTCCCTCCCTGGAGAATTGTGCCTGCTTTTCTCGCGGTGGGAAGGAGTGGTCCTGAAAATGCTTTGAAAGGGTAGAGGGTGTGTGCGGGGCGTGTGCCTGCGTGGGCGCGCAGGTCTGCGTGAGCGCTGCCCGCGGCACGCGCTCTGGCTGGGTGCTGCAGAGGGCCGCGGGGCTGATAGCCGGGGCACGGTTACACGGTGTTGGCAGTGTTGCAGGGTGCTTGAGGCTTTGGGTCGGTGCCGCTCCGTTTTTAGGAGTGGAAATACCCAATGGTTGCGGCCTGTGGCTTCTGTCCTTGCAGCTCTCTGCAGTGTTTGCCGTCTGCCCGTGCATGGGGACCTCTCTCTTTCACTCCTCTGAACACGCGCACCGCTGGCAGGCGCCTTCCCACGGCGCGGTCAGTCCTGTCAGTTACTGTGCCGTGGGTCCGTCCTTTCCTTCTGCTGCTGATCTGCATCCTTCTTCAGCTCTCAGGAGAGGAGAGCGCTAGCCCCAGGATTGGCAACAGATGCTCGCTTGATGGTACCAGAAAGAAAATATAAAGGATACTTTTTAGGAGTCAGGTTCTCCTATTTGTCTGTCTTAGATTTGCAGACAGGAATGGCCGCATTAAAGATAAATGCCAATGAAGATACGGCTGCATATTTACAACTGCCACATTAAAGCTACTTGTGGAATACAGAATACGGTAGATCCTTAGATGCACAATTTACAGCGAGTGTTTTCAGACGTACAATTTTAATTGGTCTATCTGGCCAGAAAGATAAATAAATGTCTTTTCCTCATTACTGTCATATGCGTGATTTGTTGCTTTAATGCAGCAAAACTAACCAGTTTTAATTATGTAGATGCAACCGTTTATGGTACAGCATTGTAAATCTTGCAGAAAATTGGGCATCGTGTTGATTGCCTGTTTAATTTCATATTGCTTCCTGAAGCTTTTCTTTAACCTCGGCAAAATGCAGGTCAGTCTATGATCTGTTCGGTTATTGTTGGCAGGAAGACTGCTGTGAATCAATAGCATTGTCTTCTGTGATATGCCTGGCAGGTGAAAAGCGTTCCTGGTGATCCTAAAGACTTTAAATGGTTCGTCTGGCTGCAAAGTGGTAAGGGAATGATTTCTTGCAATTGTAGGACTCTAGTTCTGTTATCAATTTACACAGGAACTAAGAGTTTTGATGGATTTAGCATACAGAAGCATTAAAAAGGCTTGCAAACCTGGGGCCAAAGAAAACCAGTGTGTGTTTTCCCATTTTCATAGGAGAACTGCAGCTTAGGTTAATTTATCATTGCTTGTTATCTTCATTTTACTTTTTCTAGTGCAGTAGCTGCATCCCTTCTTTTCTTTATTCTGATTTCCTACCTATTGCTCTCTTTCTATTTTGCTCGGAAAATTTTGGGAAAATTCCCATACCAAATTATTTTCTGGGATTATGGCTTGCTCAGGGAAGGAAGCTTGCCTCCCAGTTGGAGGAGGCATCAAGGCTTGAAGCCCATTTAATAAAATGGTTCTGTGCAAAAGAGAAGAAAGTTCCATGCCTTTGGGTGGGCTGCTAGGAAACTGCTAAATACAAATCACGGAAACGGATATAAGAGTTCCATTGGCTTAATTGTCTTGCTTAACAAAATATGGTGCCCAAGTGTGACCCGAGGGCCAGCTGGCATGCCTTGGTGTAGCTCTGTTGGCTTCCATAGAATCATCTGCAACAGATAGCAGATCCTAATGAATCTGTTCTAGTTCCTGCTGTGAGACTTCAGAATAACTGCTCAGCGTTGCTCCTTATTTGGTTGATTCCCATAGAGGTTTATTTGCTGTTATCTTCCACTTATCCTCCGTTTCCTCAGTGGGGTCTGATAGCATGGTCCTGGCAGGTGGGTTTTACATGAGATCTCCGTGTGTAGGGACTGGGAGGGCCATGTGAGAGAACAGCAGAGAAGTACATATGTGAAGGTTAATTTGCAGTCTCTAATGGAAATAAATTGAATCTATCAGAGATGTTTCCTGCAGTCCTGAGCACTTTGGTGGAGGCTAGGATGGTTCAACTGAGTCAGTAGGCTCCTGTGTGTGATCAACTGTCAGTGGCTCCACATAGTTGCTGGTGGGATGGACCTTCAAGTGCCTTGAATTCGGGCCTCCTCTGTGGTCAGAGGGGAGGAGGAGCCGCCAGCTCGCAGTAACAGGTCAGAAATGTGTGTACGTGTGCGCTTGGGCACCTTGCTCTGGGTCAGACGCAGCCGGTACGTGGTCCAACGCTCTCGCTGCCAGCTCTGTGTGCCCGGCGGCACAGGAGCGCGTGTACGGCAGTGGGTGCTGCCGTCCTGGGGCTGGATGGTTGGCCTCGTGGTGCTGGTAGAAGTGGAGTATGCCAAGACACCGTGGCTGCTATTTCTTGTCAAGACATCACTAAACCCAAAGATTCTGTAGGTGTATGGCCCCATTTAGATGGGGAGCTGGAGGGGGCCTGGAAGCCCATGTGCTGTGTGCTGGCTTTCTAGCAGAACGTGGAGTGCTAGTTAAAAAAGGACAGGTGACATCACTGAAATGTTTTTTCCTCGTAAGACACAGCTCTTTGGCCCCATCTGAAGCTGTTTAAGCAAACATGGAAGAGTGGAAGTGCCTGTGGCAGGAGAGGCAGGAAGGCATTGCTCTTCCTTCTAAAGAGGGAGAAGCCAGCAAAGAGAGCGGCCAAGGGGCAAGCCATGAATCTTTTGCAGGACTTGCTTCTGCTGAGTCCAGGTCCCCGGCTTCTGCTGCCAGACTGGGCTTCCTTTCCCAGCGCCTTGTGGTGTGCTTACACAGCTAGGTTGTGGGGCTGGGAGGTTGTGCTTCTCTGGGGCAGAAGTCGCATTTCGCAGCCATGCTTCTTAAACCCTCGTGTTTGCGTGAGAGCATCTGCCTAAAACAGAAGCCAATGGCTGCTCCTGCAGCAGATGTCGTGGGGCAGAGCCTTGGCCTTCCCATAGGAAGGCTGCAGGCCCGGCGGTCATCTTCGGTTCAGATTTCCTTCATTTCAGGTGACTTTGTTTCTTTTGAATGACTTTCCTTTCATTTCAAGGTGACTTTCTTCTAATGCATTAAAAAAATTAAATCCAGCCATGTTTGATAGTGCATGGTGGTGAAAAGGCTTCCTTTGGGCCTTCTCCACTTTGGAGGCCTCCTTTGTGTCCCTCCCCCTGGACTCGGGGCCTGAGGTGGGGACCAGGAGACCTGAGCATGCCCCGTGTGCGTGATGAGCGG
>NW_010557932.1:584-5862 GCF_000687285.1 Phaethon lepturus | reverse complement strand
CGAGCACCTACCGCCCCCTGCAGCCGCCCAGGCCCGGAGGGGAGCGGAGTGCGGGCCTCCTGCTGCCCCCGGCAACCGAGCAGGAGGGTAGGGACGTGAAAGTGCCCCCCTGGGTGACGCCGGCTGGATCACCGGTCGTGGCCATGCTGTTTTCGTGGAGCTTTCTGTCCTTCCCCCATTGATTACAATGACCCTGACATGGAAGGAGGAGGGAAAGCGCTGCCTCTGAATCTCCAAATCAGCCTTTTAAAAACTGCTTGAAGTCTTTTGGAATTGCCGGTGTTAATGATTTGAAGGAAAATGACCATCAGGTAGCCTGTCACAGCCTGAGCTGCTGAATATGAACACTGCAGTCTCAGTTATGAGCTTCCATCTTTCTTGTAGATTGGTAGGGCTGGTTTTGGGTTTTTGTGTGTGATTTTTTTTCCTTTTGTGTGCAGACAGGTGAAATACTGTCTTACTGAGGTCATACAGAACAAAATTTTAAGGCAGCTTCGAATGTATGACTTCTGTAAATCATCAGGAATGGAGTCTGCTGGAGATCAGCATCTGCCCCAACTGCTAAGGGATCAAGAGAGAGCTTGTCAGATAATACATTTGAAAAAACGAGGTTACTAGGGAAATAAACTTGTAAATTTGCCTTTCTCAAATACACTATCTTCATGTCATTCTCTTGTTGGACAGTAAGTAATGTGAGGGATATCCTCGGGAAGTCAATGATAACATACCGTCAAAGGAAGCCTACTTAAAGGGAGTGAGAAGGCAGTTTGTTATAAAGGGGTGATGGACATCTCAAAAAATCTGTGAGGAAGAGAAACAAAAGGAAAATGAAGCCACTTCCTATACAACTGTTAAAGAGACACCGTAGAAGGGACCAGCCTGATAGGAAGAGTTGAACCCATGCACCCCTTCTTCCCTTCTCTCCATGAAAAGCAGATGACATAAACCAGGCAGGTATCTCCCTAAAGAACAGATCCTGGGCTTAATTCCTAAGTCTACCTCAAATGTTTTTAAGGCTGGCAGGGAAAGACACCTTGCCAAAGAGGTTTTGTATCTTGCTAGACCTATCAGACCGCAGTGAAGATGGCACTCGCAGGAACACAAGCAGGAATTTTTTCCGTGGTTCACTTAGTAATTGCATTACCCAGGGAATGGCTATCAAATATGTTTGAGCAGGGCAACTTGGAGAAAAATGGCACTCACTTGCATATTGGTTGGATGCTATGGGAAATTGGTCAATAAGCAAGTCTGGCAAGTAGGAAAAATTGGATAAAACATAGTACTCTGCGTATGAAAAGATTTATTAAATATCAATTTTTGCGTATACAAATTAGGCAATAATTTACAAAACTTTCCTTTTCCTTTATGAGGAACAGCAAATAGGAATTCAAAAGTGCAAGATAAGTTCAGCGTCTTGTTCGATCTTTAAACAGCTTTTAAGAGAGGTGCAGAAGTCCATCTGCAGATGACTGGAGCAGGAAGAGGAATGGGAGGGTGAAATGCTATGCTTTGCCTTTAAGGGCTCAAAATAAACTGGAACATAAGGTGGAGGGATTCCCTGGGTTGCTGCAGCCTTCAGCTTTTGCAAATGCTATATTATAGAATTCCTTTCATAAATGTATCAAGTTTCATGTTAAGATCTTTTGCCACCATTATTCCCACTGGAAAGCTGTTCCCAGAACCTTCTTCTGATTTTCATGCTAAATATATTTGTGACTGGTTTGTATCCATTTATTCTTGTGCCAGCATTGGCCTTAAATAGCTCCTATTCCATAGCATTTACCCTTTTTACCCTTTATGCACTTCCAGGCAGAAATGTCCCTCTTAGCCATCATCTGACTGCGCTAAGCTAGCTGCACTCCCCTAACCTTCCACTCTCCCTCATCTCAGCAGCGACTTTCTGTTCCAGTTTTGCTATTATTTATTTATCTTCAATAGAGATGACCAGAATGGCATGCAGTGTTCCTGAGGGTATCTTGCCAGTGCCAAGGACAATGGTATAATCCCTTCCAAACTCTGCTAGGAACATTGCTCCGAAGACCTCTCAGGGCCTTGTTTTCATGATCGCATTGGCAGCTCATAGTTATTTTGGGATCAACTTGTGTGTGTGCAGTAAGATCGTACTGTCCCTTTCTCAAACTTCAAATGTATGAAATGAACCCATGAAACCTACTTTTAGGTCCTGGGCTCAGAGCTTATCCATAGACAAATACAGATGTGGCTAGCAAATCAAGACCGTCTTTGAAAACATTTCTGAAAGTCCTCAATTAAATTCTAAGACTGTCCCTCTCTTTCTAACATCCAGCTACATATATGTTGCTAGGAAGTTCATATGGCTTAATGGAAAGTCCTTTTGCTAGATTCCCAATTCTGAGTAAGACCAAGGCTAAAAAGCAGGCTGAGCAGTAGGTATATATTGGTGACCATTGTGTCAGCAAGGCCTGGGGCAGATTTTCATCACACCATGCAGTAAATATCTTTGCAACAACAACCACTGCTGAAATCTCATGATCCAAACTGCAGGATGCCAACGATCTGTAGGATAAAGAAAGGTAATTATGCCACCATTAATATTCATGCTGTGCCTCCATCTTCAACTCTGCCTACAGTTGAGGACCCACTTTAAAAAGTTAGCTCAAGGTCTGTAAAATACTAAGTTACTGAAGAGGTTGCTCAGGGACTGCTTGCTTTGCTATTTCTTAAGTATAAAATGTAGGGGTTCCAGATGAAACCAGCTGGTGACAGACTTAAAACGATATAGAGGTAGTTAGTGTCGTGGTGTGACATTAAATTGTGGGGCTTGGCTACAAAATGCCACAGATTCCCAAAGTATTTAAGGAGAGAGCACAGAAATTAATGAAAAAATTGGCTACAAAATACAACACATTCTCTGACTCGGGAAGTCTTTGATGTGCAAGTTGGTGAAGCTCGGAAGAGTCTTCTGGGGAAAAACCACTACATGCATTTGCCCAACTAGGAAGCTGTTCCTAGGCACCCCCTTTCCTCCAGCTTGTTCTTTACTTTCCCATCTCTCATTTTGTTCTTTCCATACACTTTGCCTTGTTTTCGATTTATCTCATTTCAGCCCTATTCCCTCTATGTTTTGTTGTTCCCTGTGTCTTGCAAACCCCCTTTCTACTGCCAACCACCACAGACCCTTCTGATTTTAATATAACCACTCCTTTCCCATCTTGCTCCTGTTCAGGTCACTGGCAAAGCTCAGGTCAGCCTGCACTGACTGGAGAAAAGTTCACCAAAAATAACGAGTTTCATAGCAAAGCACCCAGCAGTCAAAGGCAAAACAGTACATACACTGTGTGGCCTTCACCTTACCTTCTCCGATGAGTTTTCCAACTATGCTAGGTCTTTCCAGTGACCTTCTAGTGCTGTATTCATGAGCTACAATCTCCTAGAGTCCAAGTCATCCATACATTCAATTTCAAATTTTTGAATTTGGGGGGAAATTTGCAATCTCATTTTTCAATATCAATCAAAAAAAACCAGCAAAATGTTCTCTTTTTCACAGCTGCAAAACCAAAATTGATAAAAAAGTATGCCAAATGAGTTTCAACTCATTTACCACTTTCTAGATCTGTCCGTAAGTAGGAAGCATACTCCATGATCCAAAGTAGCCAAGCGCTTAGTGACAGCAGCTGCCACAAAGATGGGGTTTTTTTCCCCAGTCTAAACCCATGATTTCCAGTACATTTCTCTTGCAGACAGGTACTTTTACTAAAAGGTACAAATTGAAAACTAAGGCCCAATTCACATCAACACTGGAAAGAAACGGTCAGTCAGCAGTAGGCTGGTAGTCTCTCCTCGTTCCTCCAGCTCCTGATCAGCCCGGTGCAGACAGCACAAGCAACAGCAAAGCAACACCTCACCGCGGCCAGCTCCGCACAAACAGGGAAAGCTCCAGCGGTATCAGAGGGATGTAAACTTCATGGAGACCTTTGTAGGATCAGCTTCTAGAATGAGTTAAGTCCTACGTGAAGCCTTCAGCAATGTAAAAGTTTTGAGACTCTAGGAAAGCAGGATGAATTTGGTGTTTCTCGCTATTTTTAAGAAATGCTTGTTCAAGAAATTTTCATCAGTATTTTGAGAAATTAGGACCCAATCCAGTTTATGCATTCTGCATCAACCTCATCTTCAACCCAACCCTGGTTGGCTTCTTCTAAGTTTTTCAGCAGAGGATTTATTTCAAAGGTTACCACCACGCTGTCAAAAAGCAATGACAAAACAGGTTTCAAGCTTTTATTACTTGTGTGTGTGTGTTTGAATTTCTCCTTAACTGCAGCAAAACAGATGTCACTTTTTTAAGAGTGGGAGAAAAAATAGAAGGGTCCTAAATATTTTCCTATGGTAATGGTAATTTGAAGACAATAGCCTTTTCCTAGTGCAAGAAACGCAGACAGTGAAATGATTGATTGTCCTTTTTCTATTCAAAACGGGTGATTGCAAGAACAAGCATAAGCCTCAAATTAATAGCAAAAGCTTCCAGCATCACTGATTATATCTAGTTCATTTTTGAAACATAGAAGAGAAACTGTTTGCATATTCTGCATAGATTGAAAAAAAAAACCCCAAACTCTGTAGATTATAATCTTATTTACCATCAAAGACTGGAGGAGCAGGAGAAAAGGAAGGCCTTCTGTAAATCAATGGGTGCATTTAGACATTGATACATTTATTTTCTGATCAAATACACTTTTTATTTGGAAGAGCTATAACACACAAAGCAATAAAAGGGGATAATGATTTGTCAATACTGATGAAGCAGCAAAAGTTGTTTCAAAAAAAAAAAATTTTAATTGGGGGGTTGGTGCGTATTAATCCAATAGATGGAACTGAAACAAAACTGATGGAATAGTACTTTGGTAAAATCACAATCACTTTGAGAATGTGAGTATTTTTTTGCACGTGGATTTAATGCCGGAAACACCACGCACCACTGACACAATGTTGGACAGACACTGGTGGGGTGGATGACATCCCACTCGTGTCGCTGGAGAGCGTGCCTGGGTTTCGGCACGAGCTGGATCAGCTGCGGGAGGGAAATTCGGTGTCACGTTCTCTACCTGAGGCAGTGTTGGTGGAGTGGGTATGGCGGAGAAACCACGGAGCAGCAGCAGTGGCGGGTCTGCTCTGCGGGTTCTTGTCTGTCATGGCCCCCAGGAGTTCAGTAGGCTCCTTGGTGGTCGCTGAAGTATCTGCGTTCGTGTGCAAGGGGTGACGTTCAGTAATGGCCCATTATAAAACTAGTGTTGTATAAAAAACG
>NW_010557932.1:0-553 GCF_000687285.1 Phaethon lepturus | reverse complement strand
CTTGACAAACAAATTAGGATCCCAAGCGAGTGGGCTGAATTTTGTTAGGAAGCCCCCTGACAACGTATGAACAGCAGGTAAGAATAAAACAAAGTGGTAAGGCGCTCTCGCCAGAGCAAAGCTAGGTCTGAAAGGCTTTAAAATTTCAGTGGCCTTGACACAAGAGCAGAAGGGTAGAAGACAAGTTGCCAAAAGTTTGGGTTAATTGCACTTATTGCAGAGATCCCCTTATTTTAACCTTTTTATGGACGTTTTTCGGTTACTATATATAGAGAGAGTGAAGTTACTGTTTTCATTACAAGTTGAAACTGGAAAACTATCACCTGAATATCTCTTAGTAAACGACTGATGAATTCTTAAATTTCGGTGATTTCCACTTCTGGCAGATCCCTGTAGCATCCAGAATCTGCCAAACACTGCATTTTCCAGACTTGAGCTATTAACTTCTGAAATGTCGCTGCTTCACAGAGGGGATGGAGCGTGTTTATTAGGAGGTGGGTGCCGGAGGAGGCTCGACGCCGTGCAGGGCCAGGCTCTGTGCCGCCGGGGAGGG
>NW_010557931.1:0-6109 GCF_000687285.1 Phaethon lepturus | reverse complement strand
GTGGCTTGGCAAGCTCCTCCGCCAGCTCTCCTACTACTCTTGGGTGGATCTTCAACTAGACCAGCTTGCTCAGAGCCCCATCCAATTGTGGCATGCGCTGTGTAGGAGTTTGTAGAAGTATAATTGATAAGGGACCTTCTATAATGAGGAATTAAACTCCTTGCTCATATTTAGACATTTCAGACAGCTAGTGCTGAATTCAGCTTATGAAACTAGGCATCTTTTGCCAATCAAGATGCTATTAGTGTATCTCTTCTGTTCTTCAAACACAGAAAACAGGTTTTCGGCTGTTGATTTTTAGTGTCTACCAGCTCCATGAAGATGTTTCAGACATCTTTAGGTACCATAAATGTATAGAGAAATACAGTTTCTAATTTTGAATGAAATGAATGCTACTGAGGATGATTTCCAACTGAAATCTAGCTTGTTTGTTTTTTGTTTGTTTGGGGTTTTTTTAAATTAATGATTGCCCCAAGATTTCTTTTGTTTTCTGCATTACTACTGCTTGTTTATGGATACTGTTACTGATGTCTGCATCATATTTTCTTAAGTTAAATTAACAGCAGGAGGTTTTTATAAAACTGTGTAAGTAAGCAGATTCTTGTGAAAATTTGGAAATGTACCAATACATTAGTCAGTAGACAACCAGATAAATTAAATATATTTCTAATAAATTGCTTTAACTTCTAATACAACTTTAGAGGAACTTATGCTGACTGCAAAGAAATTTTCTCATAGAAAATACAAGTGAAGGATAAACAAGGTATATGTGGACTGGAATATGCTTTTAGCTAACAAAAGTATTAAAGTCCAGAACTTAGCATATTGGTAGGTGAACTTGCTTGTTTTGTGGATGCTTCTACAAATACAGCAGGTGGTCACTTTTCTACAGCGTAAGATGAAGAAAAAAAAATGTAAGGGACAAGAGTAATTTTTTCCTACTTTAATTGCATTCCCTAGTGTTTCTACTGAGTGATGGAGGTTTTATATAAAGTTCAATGACACTGAAAACCAGTTTATAACTCAGTTTGACAGCCAGCATGGTCTCAGAATTACTCTGCTGTAATCTACCTTGTCTTCTTTGGTTAGCAAACATTACCCCAATTACGGTTATGCCGAATACAGGCAGAACAGATGCTCCTCATAACCAACAACTAATTTCTAACTGCAAATTTGTAAATATAAAAACACTCATTGAAGTGCATCACATCAGTGGTTAAAAGATAAAAATGTTTGTTAAACTATGATGTGACCTCATCACAGCAACTAATATAGACAAGCCAAACTCTTTATTGATATTTCTAGGGAAATGGCATTACAGTAATAAGGCCTGGTAAAAATTAAACTAAAAGGTGGAGGAAATTCTGACAGAATCCATTCAGACAGCATTTCAGTTCCTATTGTCTCTAATGGAGAAAGATACATTAAGTAGACCAGTTACAGTAGATGCAGAGTTATAGAATAAATTAATACCCACTGAATAGAATATACTTGTAATTTCCACATAAGTTAATCATAAACAACTTAGCAAAACTGTCAAGTTAAACACGTTAAAAAAAATTTAAAAACACATTCTTGCTTCTTTGAATGCTATCCTTTGGGTAGTAACAGTAGTGCATTAATAAATACTTTCAGATAGGTTAAAAGTATTCCCTGTGAACCTGTGGGAACAGTTCTACCAGATCTCTAGCCCAGTATCATGATGCTAAATGTGTTTAATAGTGGATGCCTATGAAACAGAATAAGAATAAAGCAATCTATTTAGGTTTTTGGAATGAATACTTTATTTTTCTACATAATAGCAGTATGGCCACAAATAGTCTAGATACAGGTTGTTCAAGATTCTCGTTCAGAATCAGAAAAGTAAATGTTTCTTTGTAGCTGAAGGAATTAGAAAAGGATTATAAAACTATAGAGGTTTAAGGAGAAAAAAGGGAAATTTTGATTTGTCAAATATACCACAAATACTGACAACTATGTCGTTATTTCTGTGGGAATTCTCTTGATCATATTTCTCTTTGGTTTTCCAGCCCACCTGTATGACCAGAAAACAAAACTGGATTGTTGTTTTTTATTTGAAAGCTTTATAAAATGAATGAACAGTATCGTATTCTTTACTTTTCATCAACACAGGTTCCTTAGAAGCATGCAATAAATTAGCCTATCGATCCTTGCCATTGGCTTCAAGCTTGGAATGGTTGCTCTGTTTACAATTTTTAGTTGCAGATACTCTGAAAGCATGGAATATTCAGAGACTACAGCATAATTGTTCTTTATGACAGATATATTTTTATTTATGTGCTTTCTATTGTATTCCTGCCTAAATGGTTCAGACAATGGATATTTTCAGGGAGAGAGTGCCAGAAGGGGTAATCAACACAAGTTCCCAAGTCTGAATTAATGAAGTTGTTAATTCCATTGAAGTTTTATAGCCAGTGGGAATAATGTTTTATCCTTTATAGTGTTCAGGAAGACTGGTAACACAAAGAACCTGAAACTGTGTTAAAGAGTCAGTCCTGACTTATGGACAGGGCAGATAACACTCAGTTCAAGAGATGATGTAGGGCTCTGACCAAGACAAGAAAATGTTTTAGGCCTACCTGTACTGATTGGTTAAGATAAACTGAATTGTTTGGAGAAACTATCTGTTTAAGAAAGTTAAGTTTTCTCTCTTTTTATTTTCTGGTAGGCTTTATAGGTTTGTTTTTGTTCAAAATTAACTTTGTCTTATGAGACCTAGCTAGTTCACTAAATAATCCACTATTACCTCCTGAGAAAAGACAAAGGTACAAGTAGAGGATTACTAAAATCATTATAAATTTCAGAGACTGAATCATAAAGATCTACTCCAGAAGGATAAGACCTTGTCTGTCCATTCCAAGAGGCAGGAAGTTTTGCACAATCCTGGCATTTATGTGGAATAAGTGGAGTCAAGCTAGCAATTGTGGCACAATTTATTGTCTTTTTAAAATTATTTTTCTTTTTACTCCTATATAAAACAAATTATGAAAAATATTTAAATAAAGAATTAAACAAAAGGGTAATATGCCACTATATAAAGTTAACACACGCTTATAGTTTGAATATTATATATAGAACTTGTGACCTCATGTCTGTCTATTCCTCTCTCTATGACCACGAGTAGATATAAATGTAAAATGTACATCGAATATTACATAACAGAAGTATATGCAATAGAACTACCTAACACAATGAGATGAGAAAAGGTCTGAAACAGTTTCTGTACAAAGAAACATGAAATACGCTGGACTTCTAAGGCTGCAAAAGATGTTGCTGGGAAAAGGATGGAAGAGAAAGGGGAAAACATAGTAGGGATTAATGGTATAATGTATAATATACAGAAGATAGATAAGGAATGGAAATTTACTACGTAAGATTTGGATGACACTGAATGAGAACAAGCAGCTAATATTTTTAATGGAACTAAACAAAAAACTGTCATGCAAATCGTATTAAAGTGGAGAATTCATTCCTACAACATGTTGTCATGTGTAAAAATAAAAACGTGTTCAGAAAAAAAATGGACAAAGTCATAACAAAGGGCAATTAAACGCAATATTTGGACATGATCCAAATCTTAAAAAAATCCAGCAAATTGCAGAGTCAGGAGTTTGTACAGACAAAAGCATTATTCTTCACTCAGCCTGTTATTTAAATATTTCTGTAGTTAACACCCTAATTTTTCATGGTCCTTTGATCTAGTTAAGTCTATATTCCTATTTCCTCTGTGCTATCTGCGTAATCCTCTACTGTCACTGAGAGAGAGACTGGGGTCTGGGGAGCAGACACTTCTGATTGAGGAAGAGGGATATATGCTCAGTAGCCTTCTTCATCCTCTCATGTTCTGACAGCACTAGGAGGATCAGCCACTTGCTTCTGGATCTCAAGCCTGACACCAGGGCTTGTTTTTCTCCCAGTTCATCCCATCATTGCAACAGTAGCAGACATCAGACAAGCTCCTCCCTGCTGAAACAGTGGTGGCTTGAGAAGGAGCTGCTGCAGTTGTTAGGAAGTACAGACACAATTGTGCCAGACGAGGGGTCAAAGGGAATACTTTTGGAGAAAGTAGTTGCCGGCAAGCAGGATGCTTGTTCCTTAATTAAGGAAATGAGAATGTAGCATCAATTCCATCCCAGATCCACAGGTCTTCAAATCCGTGTTGATAGCTGTCACTTTTTGCCACCATCATACTTAAAAAGATTGGACTGGCTTCTCCTGTATCCTTTATCTGAATGCTGGTTCTCTTACCTCCTTCTAAGCCTACAAACCTCCACTGACCCTTTCCACCCCCCTTATTGCCAATCCCTTATTGACAATTTCAAAACCATCCACTTAGGTTTCCAAACCTTAATCCTCTCTCTAATCAACACTGCCAATGACACAATATTGAATTTTTCACCTCCAGGATGAAGATGAAGTAAATCTTTGTCCATAAAGAAGCACAATTCAATTTTGCACAGAATGCTGAAAGATCAAAAAGGCTGTACTTTCTTATCTGTGCTCACTTTTTCTTTTTTTTTTTCCCTTTTTGTTTTTTTTTCCTTCTGTACTTTAGGCATGACCAGATGTGCATTGGGAATCCTGTTAGCTATTCCCTTGGCTGAAACACTGTGAGTTCATATGTGACCATATGAATAATTCTGTTTAAATTAAAATTACACAGATTCACTTGAACCCATTCCATGGTTTTATCTATACTGATTTGGATAGCAATAGTGTGAAAGCTTATGTACAAAGAACTATGTCATCTCAGATGATGCAGTATTTTAAAGAATTCAGTCAGGATTATATATGGTCCTCTGATCATTTTTTCTGCTTGTGCATGTGATGATGGTGGAGAACCTATCTTAGTTTTTGCACTGTCTCATCCTACGTTATTTATATTTTCCCTAGATAAAAAATTTCAGTACTCAGATAGGAATTCTGGGTTCTCTTGCAGTACATGAGAACTTACAACATTTAGAAGTGAAACTGTAATATTTTATTTTACCAGTATGCTTCATGTTTTTTCCTGAAAAGTTTTATAAGAAATCTTGGTGGAAATACTGTAAAACTGTCTCCATTTATCATGACTTAAGAGGAATTACTTTAGCCTTCATAATCTACAGAAATGCCTTACTGTGAAAAAAGATGACACTGCAAAAGTTGCATTAGTGTTCAGTGGAATGTATTAATCCACTTTATTGTATACATTACCTCTTCCCTAAGAAATCTAGTTTTACTTCAATGGCCTGCTGACATAAATGAGAATATTAAAATTCTGGAGTGATGAGAAGATCTGCTGAAAGAGCCTGTGAATAACAATTCTCACATCATCAATGAACATTCTCCAACACCTGATAGTGATACAGTTGAAACTCCCCTCTGGGAATTATGAGTTTCACAATCTACAGTGCAGAGAGATGACACATTTATTTAATTCTTACATAACAATGTCACAGACTTGCTGTAGTTGTAGCTCTGAAAGCATTTCCATGAAAAATTTCTTTTCTCTTTTTCAGAGGTTTATGGCAACAAGCTTAAAAAAACCCAAACATGACAGTTTAGAAATTTGCACAAATAGCCCCAGAGAATATATCTTATTTAGTGGCTAAATGTAAAAAAAAAAAAAAAAAAAAAAAAAGCAAAATATCTACACAATCTAGAGGAATGGGGAAGAATTTATTGGCTCTGCAAAAATAATTCTTATGTCTATTTTGCATGTATGACAATATTTTTAATGTACAGATATTTAAACAGTTGTTATCTGGAAATATGATGATACCTAAATGCAGGAAATTTTAAGAAGTATGAGGATACATAGTAATGGCAACATTTTGCATTGTGCTGTACTACTGATAGAAGAATTTAAGGAACTTACTGTGAAATTGTATGACATTTTAATGGCTCTTAAGGAGGTTTATAACAACTGAATCTGTAAAGAAGTGTTGAACACTGAAGTGTAATCCTGCCTTTCATGAATTAGGATACACTCCAAACCAGGTATTTACTAATTACATTGGCTGGTCATGTTAAACTCCCTTTCAATCACAGGACAGCCAAGGAATCAGGCCCAGTCAGCACGGGTTCATGGAAGGCAGGTCCTGCT
>NW_010557930.1:5734-18063 GCF_000687285.1 Phaethon lepturus | reverse complement strand
AATAGTGTGGTCAGCAGGAGTAGGCAAGTGACCGTGCTCCTGTACTCAGCACTGGTGAGGCCGAACCTTGAATACTGTGTTCAGTTTTGGGCCCCTCACTACAAGAAGGATGCTGAGGTGCTGGAGCGTGTCCAAAGAAGGGCAACAGAGCTGAGGAGGGGTCTGGAGCACAAGTCTGATGAGAAACGGCTGAGGGAACTGGGGTTGTTTAGTCTGGAGAAAAGGAGGCTGAGGGGAGACCTTATCGCTCTCTACAACTACCTGAAAGGGGGTTGTGGCAACATGGGTGTTGGTCTCTTCTCCCAAGTAACTAGTGATAGGACAAGAGGAAATGGCCTCAAGTTGCGCCAGGGGAGGTTTAGATTGGATATTAGGAAAAATTTCTTCACGAGAGGGTGGTCAAACATTGGAACAGGCTGCCCAGGGAGATGGTGGAGTCACCATCTCTGGAAGTGTTCAAAAAACATGTGGATGTGGCGCTTCAGGACATGGTCTAGGGGACATGGTGGCACTGGATTAATGGTTGGACTTGATGATCTTGAAGGTCCTTTCCAACCTTAGTGATTCTGTGATTCTGTGAAAGCAGAATCAGCTATACTTATGGCATGCCAGCATAACCTGTTCTTAAAAGAAAGAAAAAAACCACATTATCATCACCACCAGGAAAAACTAGCGATAGGGAAGGACAGGGATTCTACAAAATTCAATGACTGTCTGTTGCAGTACTTAACCATCCTCCTACTTAGAAAGTTTTTGCTATTAGCCGATATAAACGTCCTTCTTGCAACATATGCTTATGATCTGTTCTATGCCCAGGGTATACTTAATTACCATCCTTCTTGCCAAACAAGTATGCATACAAAGGTGAGAAACAATTAATAGCTGATTTAAATTCTCTATGTGCAATACTTAATGTAAGTTGGAAACTATAAAGGACCAGGCTGTGTAATGGTTACTTGCAGTATAAACTACTTGAATCTTTCAAGTCAATAGGAACCCTGGGGATTAATATGCATGTAACATAGCATGTATCCTCCACACCGGCTTGTCAAACCACAGCCTCTCTCTCATTTAAACTCACTTATTTCTGTAGTTCTGCAGATTGCCTTAAAGTGAATTACAGAAAAAACAGGTATTAGTATAATACAGCCATCATCTTTGCAGTCATGACATCTTCTTGGATGGGACCTCCCTCTAAACATCAGGTTTAATTTAGACTGCAGGCTCTTCATGAAGAATTTTATTTCAATCACTTCTAGAAGGCACTTAGCAATGAGCTATCATTATCATCACAGTAATACTTAAGATTATCACTGTCAGAGCACCATACTGCAAAAAATTACATTCCTTGACTCAGAAACTGTCGTCTAGTTTAGTTACTAAACACATATGGCTTGTGGAAGGTAGAGAAGGATGTTCCAGCAAAGGAAATATAATTAGCACAATGAAGATCATCAAGCTGCCAGTATGTTACATTTAGTGTTACCAAGCTGTTTTATAAGAAGGAGAACAAAGTGATTAGGGAAGAAAAAAAAAATCACAGTCCAAAAAACCAAACAAACAAAAACCCACCGAAAAGACGCACTGAAAAGTCACCCACCAGTACCACTACTTGAATACTCTCCCGCACTGAGGGGGAACTAGAACAAAACAGGAAAGCCGAAGTCAGTTTCGACTCTGCAGTTGGAACAGCCTAAATATTCAGAGGCATCACAAAATGTGTAGCATGGGCAGGATTTGCACACTCGCCCCCACAAAAGAGGGAAGAAAGCTGGCTAAATCTTTGAAAGTCTGTCAGTAGAACAGCAGGCTGCAAGCAATGCTGAAGAGTACATGTATGAGAAAGCGTCACTCGGGTCACCACCATATGGCTGTGTTAAAGTACACAAAACTGCATTTAATAGCACCCAGACACTGCTTGCCTTTTCCTAAGTGCAGCTCCAAGAAATGCTGTGTTTTCTATTTAAGACCATGAGGTGATGAAAGAACAGATCTTTGCTATCTTCTTTATAGGAGAAAAGCACTTCCATGTTTAAAGGACTGTTGTCACAAGTTGGATATTCCTAAGTACCTAAGAATTGCGACACTGTTTTGACAAGCATACTGAGAGCTGTTGAAATATCATTGAAGTGTAACAAAACAGATTGCTTTTGAGCAATAACAAACACATGTGGCCCTGGTACCCTCCCAAGCAAAGGCTAATAATAAATAAAAAGCCTACAACAATGGAGAGCCATATTTTAAAGCTAATAGCAGGCTTCAAAAAGGTCATATGGGAAAAGTAACAAAGGTGGTTTGGTTTTGGTTTTGGTTTGGTTTTTTTAACACAGAATTAAAGTTAACTCGAGCAAATGAATCTACCACATTAATACAACTGAAGTGCTATTTGAATCCTGATTCTGTACACAACTCTGGAATAACAGTGATTACAGACGAGCCAAAAAAGACCAATCAGTTTTGGGACATGGACCTCTCCAAGTACCAACTGTTTTCTGAAACAAGTTATTCAAAACTATTCAGTTTTTAGACTCAGCAAAAAACAGCAGCAGGGATGCTATCTGCACTTAAACTAATACCTGAGACTGCAGTGTATTCCTAACCTGTCTTAGGGGTTTCTTCCCTTCTCCGGACCACACTTAAAACAAGAAATGCTGCTTTCACATCAGGTTGTCCCAAACTGTGTGACCTCCAGCGCTGGAAAACCTCAAAGCTCAACTGGACGTGATGCTGAGCAACCTGGTGTAACCTTAAGCTGGCTGATTCCCTTTGACTGGGGGGATGTATCCAGATGACCTCCAGACCTGCATTCCAACCTAGCTGATACCACAACTCTAAAAAGTTTCATTTAGGGGAAAAAAAAAAAAAATTGTTTCAGAAAACAGTTCTCTGTATCGAAAACATACATTTGGTCTTAAATGATCATGTTGCATCAAGGGTGTAGGTCACAGACAAGAAGTACCAAGAGCAGAGCAGGAATAAATAAAGTAAGAGAGGATAAAAGAGCTTTCTAGCAGCTATTTCCAAGCTATACTCTTTAAACTGCATCTCTGCACATGCACGCACGTGTGGCCAAACATGGGGCCTGTAAATTCTTCAAGTCCCACTGCCTGCTAGCTCATGTTGGCAGAGAAATTATTAAATAGAGCTGTAGTGATTATATCTCCATCTCAACAGCAATACTAGAGGAACTTAATTTGATACAGTCCTGGTTAATAAACAGAAAACAGATCAGATCATTTATCTCTATTTACTACATATTCCATGGGGAAAAGAAAACTTTGTCAAATCTGTTTGTGTCTTTAATATTGCACTGAAGGCCCTAGTAACTACTTTCTGCACTGATCCTAAGGCAGAAGAAAATGCACTCATATTTTGTCTTCTAAAAGCAATGCAAAATACTTCCTTTTCCTTCTGCTTTATCATTCTCATTAGAGATCACACAAACAGTACCGAATGCCTTTGGTAGTCTGCATGCATAAGGAACCAGTTGGATGGGTAATGTCTGCAGACTCAACCTTTGATGAATAATTGCAAACCTTTCCCACCCTGAAAGATCAGGCCAGTTTAGAGCGCACAACACCCTTTTTAGGTCTGGAACAGAAGATTACCATAGGTGACAGGATTAGCTACATCATCTTAGTCACACAATGCATTTTATAACCCTCTTAACACTTTGGAGACATTAATTCAAAGCAGCTTTTCAAGGGGAGAAAGCCTGCCCAGCACGCACACAACATTAACTTACTCAAATACATTCTGTCAAACCAAAGTCAAAAGAATAAGAAACATCAAAGCATACCCAGTGAGTCCGTGGCTGGAGGTGACAATCCAAGAACGCACGCAGGTGTGTTATTTAGCCCAGTTTAGAACAGCACTTACCCACACGCGTAGCTTTTAAGCACTTATGTTTCATTCTGTGATTCTTTAAGTACTTGAAGACAGAGATAATTTTGACTCCACATTATTCATCTTGCTTACGTGCTACAGTCCTCCCACTTCCCCACACCCATCTCTACCATTAAATTGTAAGCTTGCTCTGGAGCAAAGGGCTACTCCTACTCTGTCTGTATGCAGCCAGGCACACCAAGGTCCCACTATTAGAGGCTGCTAGGCACTAAAGTAACACCACCAATTTTATGCGACAAAAGGAATAAATGAAAAAGAAACCTTTGACTCAGCTTGAGAAAAGTGAGTTAGAAAACAACATTCAAATGAGAAGGAGTTTGACCAATACTTTCCATACTATACAGGTCAGAGTTCTTCTCAACTGCTGAGAAAAAGCAGTCCACACCCCACCAAGCTCAATACAAAATCCCTTCCCTGCACTTTACTGAAGCACCAGTGTGGTACACACTGCTCGTGTCAAAGATTTTAGAAAGGTGTACAGCAGGATTTCACCCCAGGTGAATTTGCACGCTGGATTCAACAGCAGAGCATACTGCTCTAACCAGGAGTCACCACTCAAGAGGTGGGAGCCAACAGCTGCTTCCCAGGCACGAGGAATACAGGGGGTATTTCCCCCTCGCAGCCTGAGGAAGACCAAGCCACCCCACCAGCTGAAAAACAGGCTTGTAGCTTTATTCACTGGATCTTGCAGAACTGGGTGGGGACACCGCAGGAGGGAGGCCACGCCACCCTCTTGGGATGAGGTGCAAGCACGCGGAGGGGAAGGAGTTACTATCCCAAAATGACTGAGGCCCAGCATTCCCCAAAAGAGCCCATCTTCCCTTGATTAGCATCGGCTCCAAAGGAACAGCAAACTAGATTACAAGGATCAGAAACAAAACAAACTACAGGCAATAGTAACTTCTGCAGCTTGCCTTCCCAGAGGCACTCTCCTTGCTGTGATTGATGCGGCCCCGCTAGCTTCCAAGTGGGCGTCATACCAGGCTACTTTATGTGCATCCATAAACTGCTATAATTCAGCACAAATTCATCCTGAGGAGGATTTTGGAAAACAATGAAATGTTAGCATCCCTCCAAAAAAAGAAATTATCTCACTGAGTATAACAGAATTATAAAGTATTTCAGCATTAGCAAGTGTTACACAATGCATCATCTGTATAAAGACACCAAACCAAGAAAAATGGTACTTGAATTCTTCATCAGAGCAGTTCACTTTTCAAGCCTACAACAAACATCCTTAGTCTTCGAATGTTTTGGAAATGTTACAAGTAATAATCTTCAGGGAATAAACATTCCTGTTTTGAAATTTCTGCACCTGACTCCTCCAGTCTCTCCTCCTCACCTTCCCATTGCTTTTGACACTACTGATCACTCCCCCCTCATCTGTATCTCATCTTCCCTTGGCTTCCGGATGGTGTCTTAGCTCACAATTCTTTTCAGTCATTACTCCAGTGTTTCTTCTCCTTGCTCACACTTGCCGGGATTCTTTAAACTCACTAAACATGCTCCACTATTAGCCGAGGAAAAAGACCCATTCCCAGTCATCTGAAGCCAGGCTCATGTTTTGCCCCAGTTCCAGGCAACAGCACACACCAACACTGGCAAAATCAAAATCAGACACTAGGTTCAACTTTCAGTGCTCTGGCAGCTACATCTTCAGTCAACTGAATCTCACATTCCTCCTGTTCAGATGGGGCTTCCACTGCTGTGAAAGTTACCATTACCCTGGGTTGCCGGCCAAAAAAGCCAATTACCCTCTGCAGCAGCAGTGCCTGACATAACAGTATCACACTGTATGGGGAACAGGAACTCATACCAGTGGAAGGAGCTTCACTGCGGGACTTGTCATCTTATTGTTTATATAATTAATCTAATCAGTCTTGTCTTAGGGTTAAAGGTTTAAAATAGATAGTAAAAAGCAGAATTTTGAAATGGAAGACTTTCTTTTCCTTTTCTCTTTCAAAACTCAGTTTACATTTTTGATGAAAGCCAGCTTGGAAGCACTTTGCAATAGAGTTCAAATGCACTTCCATCATTTTTCTTAATGGTGTGAGAGCCATCATCTGAGAAATTGGTCTTTCAAAACTGCCTGTTCGCATGTGTGTCGCATTTTTTTCATTATGCTTAATAAGGAAATGGATATAACCTCATTGAAGAGTGCAATTAACTGTCCTAATGACACGATTACAGATGTACCCTAACTACATGAAAAGCATGGTATCTGTCTAACAATTAAAGTATTCAAGAAAATTATATATAAAAATACAGACACTTACTATGGGAAAATAATGATAGGAATCCCAAAAAAAGCTTTAAAAGAAACAATATTTAGATATTGACTGAGTACTACTGCAAGTTTACTGATGACAGCTTCAATCAATTTTGGAGGAGGAGCTGTAAGCAGCCAGTTACTCAATGTGTGGCACAAATGTGACCAGGAGAAATTTTGTTGCATATCTCTAGCATTAGCCCTATAGAACATACAGCAAAGGATCATCCCTGAGCAGCGGCACGGAACAGAACACATTTCAACCGTATGAGGAAGTTTCTTCATAAAACAGACTGCACAGATTAAATTTTAAAGCCATTATTTAAGAAATCTTATAGCATTTCTATAAAGGCACATGCCTCTACTATCCCATCCTTCTGGGACAGAAAATAAACACCAGATATTATTTATACAAATGCTGATCACATTTTCTCCCTTTATTTGATGGCCAAGATCTCCGAAGGAGTGGCTGCTATTTAAAGTGAAATTATGCTCAAATAAACAGCATCTGTCAGAGGATCATATTGATTTGGAAATAAAACACAAGCCTTTGCTGTTCTAAGTGAGCCACTGAGAGAATCTAGAACACTTTTCCAATTTCCAATCAGCCCAAAATTCTATGAAATAACACTGCCTCAAACTAGGCTAACCTGTCTCTCAGATAAGAATTCAGCTGAATATGCAGCAAAATAAATAACTTACTCTGAAAGTGGATGCGGCTGTAGCAAGTGAACATTACTTACTCTGGTGGAGAAGCCCCATTTGGATGACTGTCTTTACACGCCAGCTGTACATTACTGCATTCACTCTGGTGTTTCCTATCACTCAAGCAAAGCAGACTTTTATGTCTGAATTAGCAAATTAATTTCCTCCCCTGTGATTGCTGTTCTTTCTTAGCCAGTTCATTTGAATAAACAGGGAATCCCTTTAAGTTTCATAACAATGTAAGTGTGTAACAAGTTAACAATGCAGTATCATAAACAATGGTATGTCTGTTTCCATAATTTTTCTAAATCTTTCTCTGGCATTTCTTGGTCTTACAGCATATGGTCTTGAAGATCAGAAGAAATGTGATATCTTTATCTTTGTTTAAGAACTCAGGCAGTATAGTCCCACAGCTGACTGAGCCCAGTAAAAGATGCCCTACTGCAAAAGCACTAGTCATTTTTCTGCATACTTTTAGAAACAGCTTAATGCAGCTAGACTCAAGTTTTGACTAAATGCTTCAAAAAAAGCACAAAGGTCATGTGGAAGGAAGGAGCGAGAAAGGAGCAATGCTTTTCTAGAAGCATGGTGGCCAAAATAAGGAAAATTCAAAAAACAAAAACCCTTAATGTTGCTTCAGGAAGAACTGATGTATTCATTATCAATTTTTTACTGTTTTTCTTATAGCTTTTGGGGCCATCCTTCATGTTTTGAAAATGTTCATGAACTTATTGCTTAAGTGGTGAAGATGCTTTGCTGTGAACCAGTTTTAGCTCATACCACATTAAACACTACACAAAGCATACAGTGGGTCATAAAAAGCTGTCCAACTGCGTAGTTTAGCTCTGAGATCATTTAATTGATAGATGCACAGGGCTTTTTGCATCAAACTATTAAAAACTTGATTCGGCTTTCACGGAGCTCTCCAACACAGCGCTGTAAGTAAATCTCACAGCAATCAATCACTGTACCTCATCCTTCACCTCCTGCGTAACAGTGAAACCTCTCCTCCTTACGGTTTAAAGGGCAATTCCTGAAGCCTCTGTTCAGCTATGCTGATTGCCGAGAGCAACACCACTCCGCCCTGTCTAGGACTCCCCAGATCACTACTGCAGAACATCCTTAATTAATTTTCATATAATAACTTAGGAATTAATAATCCTATAATGTTTAATACATGATGGAAAAGTTGTTTAAGGAGCTTCTGTGAAGAAGAAATTCAAGGAAGTTGCCCTAATAATAGGAAGCATGAAAATATGGAATCCCAAAATACTCAATGAAATTAATCTTAAAATTAACAATTGCTTAAAAGAAATCCACCTTTTTAAAAAATGGATTGTGCTACACAAATATAAATCAGGTTGCCACTAAGAGAAATAATTTGCTTCTAAAGTGACATTTGTCAACTACATGAGTAAGTACTTTGACATTTGTAGAAACTGTGAAGCTGCTAAAGCTATACACTACTGCTTAACATTATTTTTCCTTTATATAAAAAGAGTCACAATTTGAGCATAAAAATTGCTCTTATTAGGCAGAGAATGTCAAGTCTCATTGCTAAATTCACTGTAGTGATTCAGCATGAAAACAAGTATTGCCCTTTTGGCTTTCAGGACTTCAGCATCTTCCATTAAAGCGCTCATTCAATACCCACATTAACTTTAGTACAATGGTATTAGGCCAACAGAGGGGTATTTCATCCGAGTCACTACAGTGCTAAATTCCTTCTAGTGCTGATACGAAGTCAACAAAAGATAATGTCGGTCTTGTAACCAGCCCATAAAGCCTCAGAGAAACGGTAATTAAGTAAGCCCAGACTCGGGCATACTTCTTGGCAGGCCACCTATCTATCCAAAAAATGACCAAAGTCACCTCAGCCCATCTGGTCAGGGTGTCTGAACTAGGTGGCTGGGAGGTGGGGGACCACAGACTCCACAAGGAAACCCATGCGTCTGGCAGCCCTACTCGAGAGCTGCAAGACTGGGATCAAGATCACTGAAAGGCAACTTACTTATGACATTTTCAAACCTCTTGGACCAGCAATTGCAAATGTCATCCTTTTAAAAGATACACTAATTAGAGAAACCGGGATACATACAAGCACTAATAGAACATCCCTCACCAATGCATTTCCTGAAGCGTGGGCAGCCTGACATGCTGGACTGCTGAACACCCAGCATACAGCACAGATGTCTCTAAGAGTCTCCTGAACAGAAATATAACACTGCTAATTTCAAGAGACAGAATAATTCAGAAGCGATAGCCAAGGACCAGTCCTCCAAACAGCGTAATTCACATAGCCTGGACACCTTCCACATGCCGTTTCCAAAGCACCAGTAACTCCAGCCAAGGCAGGCTGATGTCCTGAAGCTAAGGAGCTGGTTGATCCTGGGAGGGAGGCAGATCCAGTCGGGGCTGGTGCACAGGGAGGAAAGAAATCAATGGGGGTTTGCCTGGGAGAGACCAAAATCTGAGGCAGATTTAATATCGATGAAGAACAAATGACAAATAACAACATTAACCACAAAAGAGAAATTGAAAGACAAAAACAATCTTAGATCACTAAATATTCCAAAACAATCTTAAACAATCACAGAATTCCTCACATAACTACACAAATTTCATTTCTGGAGGACAATGTGAAATGGCTCTCCAACACCATCCACAAAACCTCAAATGTTTGCCTAAATGTTTAAACAATTTAGAAGCTCACACACAAACTAATGCCCATTTAGAGACAAAAATCAAAGCAATATAGTTTTCCAGATGCTCTACTGGATTGCTCAAGCTGTAATGGCACACTTATAAGAAACTATAATAAAAAAGACAAAATGCTCATGCAATACAGCATGAACATAGCAAAACAGCCATTAATATTGTTCTCTCAAAAGAAAAATGGCTTACTAAATAGCCTGAAAAGACATCTGACATGCATCTTTCCCTGTTTTCAAGAAATATAACCATACATAAAACTGATATGAATACTTGCTAAATCTAATAAGTTTCTTTTTCTTTGATGGTTGTTTGCTCCTCAATGTGCTTTAAATGCATAATAAAAATGTAATGAAAAACATACATTTATTCTATGTGGCAGCTACTGCATATTCCATAAAAAAGTAATCTTATAAAGTTTAATTTTACAGTGTTTCTTAAACCTATTTCTACTTATTCACTATACGGAGAGGGTATCTGCAAAGAAATTTAATACTCAACATAACAGTTTTTCACTGACATTAATGCCAAATTTTCTCTTTACAGTCATTGTCTTCTCCCTTCTGCAAGCCTAGAAGAGGAAAAGCAAATGGATTTAAGGTTTCCAAAGAGTCTCATTAAAATGTAAAGTCCAAATATCTGCATCATTTTTTTTGTGATTGCTTTAGGACTGTTGTGGGATTTTTCTGGTCTGGACATTTGTCTTCCATAACATTTTAATATCCTTGAGAAAACTCTGAACTGAGCTTAAGTCATTGTCACCAGTGATATCGGTGCATCTGTTCTGCATTAAGGGAATGCAAATTTCAGCACAGATGAATTAAAGACCACTTACTTTTCAAAAGGCATTTGTCAGGAGAAACACCGGCAAATAAAAGCTATTGACAGGAAACCCTGTGCAAATCTGTAGACCAGGATAGTCCAAAAAAACCTTTTGGGACAGTCTCCCTTGTTTCCCTTTGCAGCAGAATTTACTGCCAAAAATCATACCTGCAGTCAATGGTCAAACAATCTACTATTTTTCAAATAATCTCACATTACACACATTTTTTTTACATGCCCTGCCATTCATTTAAAGAATGAAATGAAAGCAGAAAAACCTGCTACAAAATTCTTCATGATGCCAATTCAAGTATGAGCTTTCATTCACCTCAAGAGATGACTAGTAGTACGAACCCGCAGATGCCACGACCTGTTCCTATTACCAGGTTCAGCACATACTCCAGTTCTCTGGCTGGGCAGTGTAAGCTGCCCTCCCATTACGGTCACTTCAACTGACCTCACTCTTAACTGATTTTATCAAGTTACTCATCCTTTTAACTAGAGCTGTGCAGAAAACCACTTATGTGTGGTGTCAGAAATTCTCTGCCCCTAACTAATTAGGATGTGTTCTGCCCCCCCAAAGTCAGAAGGATGACGTTTTACGTGTAAGTTCTAGTCCTTTCACAGACAGAAGGCTCTGCATTCCCATGATCATCCTAGTAGTCCTCCAGCATATCTATCCCCCATTTCCATTCACCATGGCTGGGCACACACATGTGCCTGTGGGGACCCTCTGGGGATCCTGATGTCTCGGTAGAAATTTGACAAGGTCTCCTGGGAACAGGGGAGCTTTACTTGTCCCGAAGGAGAGACATCCAATTCATCTGTAATGCCGAGAGGTCACTTCGGTGCTGGCAAGGACTGAACCCTACAAGCCAGAATTACCTCTGCTCCCCACTGATGGGGCTGAGTGCTCTGAAACCCAGCATGCCGTGGCTACAAATAATGCCGACCTGGGTATCCAGTGTTCATATGAGAACACCCATGTGTAAGCCATGCAGTGGATCTGAGTGCTCCCAACACACCCAGTGCTTTCCAGGAACATTGGATGAGCTATATAGCACCCACGCACAAGTGGTTTCAATGAGGTGGGAGGGGAAGAGATATCTCTTCCTTCACAAGAACGATCCTTGTGGTAAAATGCACCCCATCCAGCTTCAGCTGTGTGACTGCAAGAGAAAACTGCAGGAAATGGGATCACTATCGCCTCCAAAGGAAGCTGTTTTCACTAAGATGATGGTTAGTTACAGAGGGGGGAAAATATTCACTGCTGATTTCAAACAAAAGCCCAAACCTTTACAATAATTTTCTACAAGTTTTCATCCGCAGGCTCACAGTATTTTGTAATACTTCAGCTCTTTGCACTGGTAGAACTAACTGGGGTTTCACCTGAGATTCCAGTAATAAAACATTTCATTATTTACAAGTGTCCCTTGCCAGAGCTGGTGATGTCAGATTTCACAAACCAAATGCAGTGGCAGGACTAAACTCAGCCAGGCTTCAGTGATGTTTATTTGGTGTCCAAAACCCAAAAGGAGGAAGTATTTGTGCAGCACAAAGTAGGAAAGCGCATCTGAAACAACAAAAGATCTCACTTGAAAGCAGTGTTGAACTGAAACAGTCTACTGGCACTTGCAGCCGTACAGATCTACCTATACAGCCTTTTCAGTGGCAGGAGTCAGACACAACAGACGTAATTAATTTTCTGTTTTCATAGGAGTGGTGTAAACATCCTCAATAGCGTAAGTACCAACTTCCAGATTCTGGGATTTAAACCAAAATTTAAAAGTTAATCCTTACAGTCATCATATGTGTATGTCAGTCAGGGTGATAGGAAAAAAATAAAAACCCAGGGATTGCAAAGAGCAGCGTGTACAGAAAAAGCAGATGCACTCAGGCATTTTGTGAGACAGAG
>NW_010557930.1:382-5484 GCF_000687285.1 Phaethon lepturus | reverse complement strand
AACCCGGGGTTTCTGAGCCCCTTCGCTACATCGCATTTGGAACTATGCTCTTTTACCACTAGAGCTGTATACAGTATCCATCAACTACATTAGAGCCCATTATGTTCTCTGTCACCATAAAAATGCCACTTTATAACACACTCAGGCAGGATGCTTTACTGTTTACGACAGATGGCAGAACTAACCATGCTTTAAAATGGTTTAAATTGGAAAAAATCTTCCTCTCTCTGGCCATCACACAATTCATTTTCTTGGGTTAGCGTGCAGATAAAGCAGTAGCAGCAGCTCTAAAATGAGGCATCTGTTGAAAGGCAAGCTTTTCTTGAGGTGCTTCACATCAGTTCACAAAACTTAACGTGCTGCCCCTGCTCAACACAGCTGTCCTCGTGAGGCAGCAGACCGAACACCACTGCAAAGTCCCCAAATGGTGAGGTTTGCAGTACAGGACCAGCCAGTCTTCCCAAAGCAGGGCTCAAGCAACACGGTGCTGCAATGGTGCCCCACAGCCCACACCTGCCAGCTTTACTTCTGTCCTCACTGGCTAGTAAGACATAAGCTGCACTAGTCAGCAGCAGGCAAGGGTTGCTGTAGCAAGGATTAGTTTTACTTTTTTGCTCTAAGACATTGCCAATCTTGAGATCAGCAGGCTCATATATTTGATAGACTTCCTTAGATGCTGAGGAAGCATTTACTGTAGCTTAAATTAAACTATATAGGGTAGTTAAGTTTTTTTCTCATTTCAGGTATGAAGAACGAGAGTAACTTCTCAGGCTTGGAAGCATCCTGGGTTTGGATTCAGCAGCCTGCTGACACCCTTGAGCAGTCACAGTAGCCCACAACTAGATCCATAATGCTCAGAGAGTGGTTTCGAAAGCCTCTATGAACTTGACTTGCTCCCTGACCCAGCTGGCTCTCAGGCAGCTGGAGGCAGGCTGTTGGACCTGCCTGCTGACGCAGAGAGCGGCTGAGCTATGCTTAGCCTCGCAGAGCCTGGCACACACCGTGAGGTGACCTGGGGCTGTACCTGTAGGTTTGCTGTCTTTACAAACAACATACCTGGTCCTAAGGACAGCCTCAGGGATCCCCTCAGTGGGATTAACTCCAAGGCTTAATGCTAGGCATGTGCTCAAGCATTTTGATGAGTCATGACTTGAATTTACTTTTTGCACTTATTTGGGTACCAGTTACTTGATAATCCTACAGTGCTGCTTCTACTATGTATCTTCCCCCCATCTTTACCCTTAAATAGGAAATGAAAGAGCCATTTGCTCATCTGAGCAATATTGACATGTCAAATTTGCTCAAACAACAAGAATCAATAGCATGCAAAACTCAAGAGACCTGTCAGGACATGGAAAAATATAAAAAAGATCAAGGTGACAGCAGGTTTTAATTATGCAAGAGGAGAAGGTATATTTTGTAAGGTCTTTGCAATTTGAGAATATAATCAAAATGTCATCAGCCTGCCTCTTGTATTTTCAATCTCTTAGGAAAATGACTAAAACTCGTGTAGCATTTTCAGATTAATTTTGATGCTTCCATCAGAAAGTCTGACATTTGGCTAATGTCAGACATCACCTACATTGTCATTTGATTTCTGTCTTCCCCCTTGGGTGTCACTTCACTAATGACCTAGAGGTGGTAATGAAATGCAATGAACAGATTAAGGACAGTACTTTGCAAAATGAAGCAATATATGCTTTGACATTAACATGCCACTCGTGGAAATATTCAGAAATGTATGTTATTTACCAAGACATGCGATACAGGTATTTAAAAACTAAGTGTAAACATTCTCAGCATTTATCCAATTAGATGATGCTAATTTGCTTCAAGTACTGTAAGAATTTGCATCGGAACACAAGATATCTGTGAGGAACACCACAAAGTCTCCGAAGTTTTAGTTACATCACTGTCTCCGATGTAGGGAGATGCAGATTTTGCCCTCCCTTTCACGTGAAACAGCATGCAAATCACAAAGTTTCTGTGCTCTCAGCCTATATACTCCTGGTATATAATTAGCCCCCTTCTTTCCTTAGACTCTCTTGGAAGTTTGGGATCAAATAACATGCCAAAACGTATATAAAAAATTTTCTCTGTCTCCTTCCATTAAAAAAATCTCAACACACCAACAATGCATCATCATATGCGAGGAAAGAATAACTCCTACCTTCTTAGCAAAAATGCCATAAAAATATAAGTGTAAGGAATTATTTAAGACACTTGTAAGGAAACATGGTAAAATATGCAAGTGGCATCATGGAAACACAGAAAGGCAAAGCTGAAGAAGACCTAAGGGGATCACAGGGGCAACACTGCTTCAGATGCTCCCAAGAGCACCGTGGGGATTTGTGGCTCAGGCCAGCTCGACGCAGTGCCGCAGCACCCCTCTGCAGCTGCGGGGCTTGGCGCTGGCAGGTGCCGAGGGCTCTGCGGCGCACAGGACACCTACCCAGACGCCATTAGAAAACCTCCCCAGTACTGAAGTCATTACAGGGAGCATGCTGGAACAAGGCAGGAGAGCCCCACAGGAGCACATCAAACCAAGTACTCCCCCCTTACATAACGATGCTGTTGGGAACTGCAAGTCCATTCAGAGTACTACATCCAAAGTAACTCCTCCAGGGACCAATTTAGAAGGGCCCAACATGAAAGAAGCGAGACAAGTTAAAAACTATTTACCACCTGCAAGGTGCCATTGCTCCTCAGTCACAGCAGGAGTCAGAAGGGTGCCTACTTTCTTTTGTTCTTCAAGTAAATTCAGCCTTATGGAGTTTCAGCTTGTTCACATCGCTCAACACAGCACTTGTAACCTCTTCCTCCCACGCCCAGCCACACTGTTACGTGCCTTTTTTCCCTGCAGTGGATATCTAGGATTTGTTAAAATTCCTTCAGACTCACTGCTGGTAACAGCACCTTGACTATTAACGTGGAAGCTCTGCACTCTTGATGGAGACTGTTCCACACTGTTTTTCCAAGAGGCAAGAATACTGCAGCAGCATGCTGTAATATTAGATACCACATTACAAGCAAGAGTAATGTGATTATTTCCACTGAAAATAGAACCACTCCTAACTACTTGTTATTAGTATTTTTTAAATTCACCGGGCTTCTTCACATCAGTAAAGATTATTGCATTATAATTTTAAAACAAAATGTGGCTATCTTACAACAATAAGATCTTAAGTATTTTGCAGTTCCTTCTGCCCAGGGCCTCTCAAGGACTGGGAATGAGAATTCTGATATCTATGACTCCTTCCCCATTACTTACTCTTTTTTTTCAGGCTCATGTACAGGCCAGGATAGTGGCAGGAAAAATGTTGCTGCTTGCCAAGGTCCTCATTTAAACCATGCAGTAGCTTGCCTTTGTCCTCTAGCTTTCTAGGTAGAAGCACAGATTATGCTTCCAAGTCATTGATTCCCTAATACAGAATTTAAAGTGTTGAGAAATACACCTTCCTTCTTCCTCTGAAACATGTTACAAGAAATCCCAGGTTGCCCCTAATTTCCAACGCAGCCAAAATAAACCTCAAGGGAAGCCCTAACAGTTAAGCACTGCAGAAGAAGGAAGACATGTAGTTTAAGTAAACACAAAAAATACAAAGCACACTGACTGTTTTGGTTCTTGCTTTTGCTGATACGAGTTTATTACTCTGCATGATATAGTTGTTTGGAAAAGGTGTGCATCTAGAATGCAATTCATGCCTATGAAAAATTCTCTTCACTACCTGCCAGTGCTACAGCTTGGCAGTGATACGAATTTTGCAGAGATGGTTGGCAAAGCATTGACCAGTTACCATATAGAAAACCATAGGTGCAACCTTCAGTGAACACACATTTCTTAGGCCAAACTCGCCAGATGAAGCTAAGCAGATTTTGGCTCTCTTTCTTTCCTTACTGGGTAACAAAGACTCATTTCAAACTTAATCTTTTAAGTGAAAGTGCACATACTGCTGTTAGAAGAAGTCAGAATCTGTTGTGGCTTCAAAGTGTCACCCACAAATCTGGCAAAAGAAGCAGCAAATGTTATCGTGACACTCCCTATCACACCATGCATTTGCAGAGTTACACACCAAGCCCTGCCAGTTACACTAACAAGACAGAAATTATTATTGAAATTACCTCAGTCAAACCAAATTCAAAACCTTTGGAGCTGACAAAAAAATTGAGATGCTTCCTATGGAACTCTACTGGGTATTGCTGTGAAAAGCAATAGCAGTTACTGTAAGGTGCGCGGACGACTGTGGTAAAATTACTAATCTTCTAACCTACATCTGTTAGATCTCTCAGGTTCTCATTCCACTGTATCTTAGATAATAAATACTGAATGAAGCTTGCCAGGATATACAGGACCAAATAAGCTAGAGAGATGAACCAGACCTTGCCACTGCTTCAGTAACCGTCAGCCCTGGAAATCTACATTTTGCTTCTAATTTAGGCCTTCTACAGTAGGAATATCTTTTGAATGCTTCAGAACTGCAGTGACCCAAAGCTATTGATCTCTGCTGCATGCATCACTCTCTTAGCACATTGCTACTCTCCTGGCGAGAAAAAAATGTTTAAAAGAGCAAGCCAGAAATACTCCAGCAGATACCTGAAAGCCAGGAGGGGGCAGAAGGGCTCTGGAGGTACCAGGAAGCAGCAGTCCCCGACCTCTTTGAAACACTTTTTTCTTTTTCTTTTTTTTTTTTTTTTTAATTAACTGTATCTGTTTAAGAGGGTTTTTTGGGGGAGATCAATTTCCCCTCATAGAAAAGTCAGCCAGTCATGCAGATGTGACAGCAAAAGCGACTGCCCTGCGAAGCTGTGGTGCTCGGAGCTGACAAATCAGCACCGCGGGCCTCGTGGTTTCAGTCAGTCTGTCTCTCTGAAATACCTTCTGCCTCTTACAGCGCTGATCAGACGGCTCCACCCGAAAAGAAAAAAGGAAGAAAAATGCCAACAACCCCACGTAGGACTTTGATGCTGCCTGTACGCTGTCACAGAAGGATGTCAGGAGCCAACGCGGTGGGAGCGGGGCACAGAGGGGGGTCGATGGGACCAGCTCCAGTTCGGAGCTTTCTGAACTTGCCAGCCACCAGCAAGCCCCACAGCAAGGACCC
>NW_010557930.1:0-308 GCF_000687285.1 Phaethon lepturus | reverse complement strand
AGGTATGGTTCTGCCCTGCCGCTCGGGCTCCCTGAAAAACACACGCAAGGTCACGCAGACGAGGCTTTCAACATTTACTCTTCCCAGGCAAAGCCTCTTCATATTTTTATAGTGAATAAACAATTTGAAGGATTTGCATATGGAGCTTTAAAAACAAAAATATGCCTTATATTTACTTTGTTCTCCTACTAGCAAAAAATAATAACCTGCATTTTAACAGATGGGGAAGCAGACACAATACAAATGAGGCAATTTTCTTACCACCACCTTGTAAGGAGATCAGGAACAAGCTGACCAGGTGCCACCAG
>NW_010557929.1:0-1198 GCF_000687285.1 Phaethon lepturus | reverse complement strand
GAGACCTCTCGGCACAGACCGACAGCAAACCAAGCCATTCCTACCAGGCCACCGCCTCCTCCGGGGCAGGAATACTCACCGCCCTGGGGTTTTTACTGAAGCAGCACTGCATGGAGTTTCTGGGAACAGCCACGTGCACGTTACCCCTGCGAAGGATTCTGCTCTTGGCTGCGGGAAATAACCTGTGCCCCGAGTTGGCTCAGCAGGGGCAGCACCCGCTTCAAAACCGAGGCCGCGCTGGCATTCATCAACAGCAGCGCTGCCCCGAGGAGGAACCGCGGAGCCTCTCCCCTCCCTTCCACCTCCCGTTCTCTGTGTTAACCTTTTTGGCTCCTTTATTAAAGCAACTGAGCAGTTTAGACTTCCCCCCCCGCCTTCTCCTGTGTGGCTCTCGCTGTAATCTGCCTTGAATATTTGATGTGGAATCCCTTGTGCGAGCAAGAAGTGTTTTTACAGGCGCTGGAGGAAAACTTGCAGAGAAGTGGTAATGAGCACCCCTGAGTACCCTCTCGGTTTCACAACCGCCTGTGTTTAAAAATGAGCAGAAATTGGGCAAGCGGTTCTCATCGGGGAGCGGAGCAGCCTCTCGCTCCCAGCGATGCGCTGCCTTCCAGTAGCTCGGTAGCGTCGAGCAACACTTGTTTATTCCGATTGAAGCTGACACCAGCAGCGGTCCAGACCAACCAGATGAGCTCACGGGTGTCCTGTTTTATTTCCAACTCAGATTAACAGCATCTCTCTAATTTCTAATGGCCCGTTCTGGGATTTGCAGGCAGCGTTCAAACAACATGACGGGCTGCAGCTCCGCATGCCCCCCCGCTCGCGTGTCCCCTCTGCGACCCGCGTCACGATTTTGCGCAACGCAAGAGCTCTCATCCCAGTTACGTGGGATGAACTCGCAGGAAGCTTTTCATCACACACGCGCACGCTTTTTTTCATATCCAGGTCTCTGAATTTAACACAGCAGACACGATCCCTCTCCTTTTCAAAGGCAAAATACTCCCTTTCATTTCCAGACCCCTGTACATCACAACCCGGAGCAAACTGCGCACAGAGCTGCGCAGCGACGCTGTGGCTCCGTGTCAGAATAAACAGCTTTGAGAAGCCCGGGAGGCATCTCCGCTCGTCTCGAAAGGAGTTTGCCCCCAAAGCACGCACCTGCGGGGCACCCAGCCAGGCCGGCAGCGGGACGGGGAGC
>NW_010557928.1:15635-36589 GCF_000687285.1 Phaethon lepturus | reverse complement strand
GCAGAGGGAGGCCTGGAGCAGGCCCTGCCGAGCCCGCTTCCTGCCCGCAGCCCAGACAGCTGCTCCGGAAGGGCATTTCTGAGAGCCCTAGGCTATTTTTTGCGTGGCCCTAACCCAAGAGGACTACAGGAATGTTGCCAGTCCTCTACCTTAGATCCTGTGCTAAGGACTGGGCTCTGGGTAGGTCTGCAGATTTAATTTTTACCCAATCCAAAACGCTTCCTCAGTGAAGTATTTAGGTCTCATATTGCTCCTTGCTTCTCCTCATCCCCAAATCCCATATCCAAAACAGATAGGAAGTATCCCTGTAACTTACATAAGGGTATCTTATTGTGCTAACATCTCCTTGGCCTCTAAGTCATCTCAAAGAAGTAGACATTTTGGGGACGTGACGTCTGCCTCTCCTTTTCCAGTAGGAGTGGAGGTGCTGGGGAAGCTACGCATGGGACTTGTGTTGTTATAACTGAGCCCTGAGGACAAATGTCAGGAACAAGGACTAATTAGCAGTGGAAAAGACTTACAGTGTTACCGTATGAAGAAAGTGCACTCCCACCAGCTCTCATTTACAGCACCACGCTGGCCATAATGCAATTTGTAGTGGGTCCAATTTTTTTCTTTCTCCACGCAAACATTTTCTTCAGCTCCCCCCTGAAGCTGTCATGGAGCCAGGCGTAGAGGAAGGCATTGGTACAAGCAGACATCATTGCAAACCAGTGGCACAGCAGCTGGATGAAGTTGAAGTACTGCTTGTCAATCAAGCTGATGTCTATGTCCTTTATCATGTTGAAGATGTGCAGAGGCAGCCAACAGACTCCAAAGGCTGCCACCACTAAGACTAGCAAGCGAAAAGTCTTTCTCCTCCTTGCTCGGTCCCACTCAGCTTGGCCCTGGGTGACATTACCTGGGACCACGCGGTTTTTCAGCTTGACTGAGATTCTCAGGTAGGACAGGGAGATGACAGCCAAAGGCAGTACATAGGTGATGATGAGAGTGCTGTAGGCATAAGCTAAGCGATCTCTTTTCATGTGGAACCAAAACTCCTCACAGATGGAGAAGTCCAGTTCTGGGAATTCAGCATGGTAAGTGTGGACCAAGGCTGGGGCAGCCAAGGTACAGCTCAACAGCCAAATAGCAGCCAGGATATAAGCACAAATAGGGATGGTGAGCCTCCTGCGGAATGGGTACACCATGGCATAATACCTATCCACAGCTATGACAGTCAAGGTAAAGACAGACACAAACACAGTGACAGGTTGCATCAGGAACACAAAGTAGCACATGAATCGCCCGTACACCCATCCTCTGGGCTCAAAGGCATATGCAAGTGTCAGGGGCACACAGGTTGCACACATGAGCATGTCTGAGAAAGCCAGATTGCCTACCAGAAAGTTGGTGACGTTGTGCATTTTTTTGGTCTTGCAGATAACATAAATGAGAAGGTAATTCCCAATGACACCAATAAAAACCACCAACGAGTAGCAGGGGATGATGAGTGGCTTGAAGGACTGAACAAACTGGAGACCTGAGAATAAATTGCTGGCATTGCTATGAATCGCAGAGAGGAAGCTTTGGGAGGTTAAATTGTCCGAATTCATCATTTCCCTCCTTTTGTCGTCTGCCGTCAGCTGAGTGAAGTAGTTACTACTGCACTGCTCCCGCACTCAATCAGTGTGGATAATGAACGGATTACTGGCTGTCCAGAGGTTACCACATGGATAGTAAACAAGCATCCGTAAAAGCAAAAGGTGAAGTTGTAATCCTCGAGCGACAGCTTTCAGCAGTTCCTAAGAAAAATCAAATACAACCAGTTTCCATTAAAGTCCTCCTGTATTTACTATTAAATCTAGGTTTTGACAGCATGCCACTTAACAAACATTTAATGCAGTGAGTACTTACTGCTGTGGTTTTTTAATCCCATATGATTTTCCTGTGGATGCCAAGAAGTGCCCTAGATGTCTGTCTTCTGCAAATCCAGGAGTGTGTGTGTGTGTCAGAGAGAGAGAGAATATATGAGCAAGAAAGAGGGTGATGCGCATTTACAAGCTAAGTGGAGATCAGTGTTTTTAAACAGTCTTCACTACTAGGTCGTGACAGATTTGTGTATAAGCTTTTATCCGTATTGGCTCTCCTGGGTATTACGTTGCTCTTTGCGTGTTTCTTATTGATAGTAATTAGTTCTTGAATATCCTTTCAAAAATTCCCTTCTTCCAGTGCATCTATAATTGCCCCTTACAGCTAAAAATCAATTTAAATTCATTAACACTAGCCTGCACAGTGCCTAATCCAAGATTCACTTTGCCACAGTCCTCAGTGTCCGGAAAAGCTACCTGTGAATTTGCTGCTATAATGTGGCTGTAAAACAGAATTTTAATAATGTGCTGAAGCCAAATAAATGTTTATGCCACTAGAGGGACTCAGCTTCGTACCCGGTGAATGAAGTTAGGATTAGAAATGTGCATTTAGCATGTAGCACAAAGGCTCTTATTTTATTTAAATTTATTTTCTAATGGTGGTACAATGTTTGTTCACCCATTGTCAGTCTTTTCCGTGGGATTTACACATCTTTAAAAGTAAACACATGTGACCATCTCAAAGGAAATATTAGCATCCAGATAGCTTAGCTGTAAGGTTTACCTGCAGTGAACTACAGCAAACTGTTTCTCATACTGCAGCTGCCCCGAAATATTTGGGGTATTTCTTCATTCCTGCAGTAGGTTTGTTAACCTTTTCGTTACCAGACAACAAGTGCTAACCGGTCTGTAAAACAGTTTATATTTGTTTTGTTTGGTTCAGACATCAGAAAGAAAAAAATCAAGATAGGTGCTTAGAGAACATACATTTAAGCAGACATCCCTGTCCAGCTCTTACCTATTGCTCTAACTCTCCCTTAACTTTCCTCCATTTCAACCACTTCTGGGACCAGGATCTCAGTTGGTGAAAAACAGTAAAACTCCACTGCACCCATTTATACCAGCTAGGGAAACGAAGAAATAACTTCAGAATACTTCAGACCAGAGAACGTTGCTAGGTTTTGCAAGGCACTCAGCGGATTTACACACAACTTCAATGGACAGTTTATGTCCCAACCTCTTAGACTACTCTGAGGAAACATTAACCCATTATTTTCTATGAGGCTATGAGCAGACCTACATCCTTCTTTTGATTTGATATAATCTGACATAAACCAAAAGTTTATACAGATTTCATTTGTGCCATAATCCCTTCCCTAATCTTGTGAACAGCAGAAGTAATCTGGTGTAGCCCTTGTTCAGACCAGAGCCATTCTCCCACAACTATTTATGACAGATGGGCCTTTCAAACGTAGTAAGTGCTGACTCTGTGCCACTGCATTTATGGCTAGATTATGCTATGGACTGGAATATGGCTATAATTCCAGCCCGAGGAGAGAACAAGCATGTAGCTGCCTTGCTCAGGAGTGCTGTCCTTCACTCCATGGATGTAATAACCTATCCATGACCCATACAAAAAATAGGATGTGATACCCCACTTCAGAATCTCACCTGTCTGAGCTGGATGGGACCCACAGGAATATAGGACCTATTTATCTCCACATACCCAAATCCAGAATAGGAGAGAGACCTGAGGGCAGAGGTTGTAAAGAGGCAATGAAAAAGGGAGTTTCTACTGCTTTCACCACCCACTGCAACCGTACTACTTTGTGATAAGCAGCGTGCCTCAGAAATAATTCCTAAAACCCATAAATGCAATTGTTTCACCTTCTCCCACAATGTGGGAGAAAAGTATGGTCTGATTTAAATCCTACTGAAGTAGGATTTCAGTGGGCTTTAAACATGGTCTCTGGTATAAGCCAAAAGACATAGAAAAATGAACGGGGAACATATGTAAATAGCCTTCATACTGCCCACATCCCACTGGAATTGCAAGGCTTATGCTAGGAAAGAAGCCTCCCAATAATGTCAGTGCACATGTAATAATTGAAAATCACATTTTTATCTAAGAAGTGATTTTTCTGTTTAATTCCCAAGAGCTGCACAGTAGATCCAATAAATATCCTCATTGTACTCCTATGAGAAAAAGGTTTATACTTCTCTCTGTGAGAATAAAAATCAAACAAAATATCATCTTAAGTAGCCTTCAAGGGCACCTTAATGCTCATATCACAAAAACTTATAAGTAACCTTATAAGTTCTTTTATTGCAAGCTACACCAAGCAATCTTCTTACATTTTCTCTTACCTTTAAATGTATTTTCTTCACTTCTGAAACCAGTAGCCAGTACACTTCTGTTTGAAGGTTCCCGCCCTATTTCTGGTAGTGATTTTCTGTTTGTTTTGGTTTCAGGCAGAAATTTCTTCAGTTCAACTGTACTCTACAGCCGAGACCTGGAAAAATAATATTTAATAAGGACTTGAACATAAAAAGTATTTCAGCATTTTAACCCAAATAAATCCCCTTTCCTCCTTTTAAAATTGCAAATATTAATCTTGTTTAGTGTTTCCTAGGCTAGATGACAAAGTCCTTCCTGAACTGACTATAAGTTTATTTCACACACAGAATTTTCTCATTAAAAGAGAAAAGGTCACAGAAATGGCATTACTGTCATATTAGAACTGTTTTGACATTCCAAGTGTATAAGGGTGTCACATACAGGAATGCTGATTAGTGTCTAATTGAAACCTTGGTCTTCCTTGAGTCAATAGAAAACGTTGTATCTAGAGTCAAACCAAGACTTCCCAGAAACATTTCACAGCTGAGCTTTCATGATCTGTTATGCTAACCTGTCCAACTCTGTACAGACACTTTGAGTACAAACATTGTAAGGTGCTATGTGATTTTCAGAAAGCGGTAAACCTCTTAAAGCACTAAGTTGTTTCTTCCATGCATGCCCAACCACCCTTGTAGTTCCTAATTAAAACAGCATGATCCAGGACTGAGATCTGATCATAGCAGATATACTTGCAAAGTTCAACAGTACTTCTTAAGCTAGTAGGCCCTCTCTTCTATTATTTAGGCTTTACAGGACAAAACATTTTCTTCCGTCATTAAGATCTCACAGTTTCAGGTGTTAGTTTTCTATGTTCTATGTTTATTTGATATGTGTCTTTTTCTGTAAAACACAACTTCTTTTGCATCACAGAACTCCTTTAAAAAGTCTTTCACATTCTTCCAGGAATGTTCTGTGCAGAGCAGATCAAGCAGTTCTTGCAGAGCCTACAGTAAAAATAGACGCTTTGCTTATTTTGAATGAAGTAGAGCTGGGGGTTCTTTTAGCAAATCCTTCTCTTGATCAGCCGAGGAACAAGGCTGTGTATCACACAACAATTTCAAGACAGGGCAGCCTGTTCCTCCTTCTCTCATTTAATCATATGAATGCATCCTCTCTGTCCCTGCTGTGGACTGAGACATCACAGTCTCTAAACACTAAAAACCATGTTTACAACTAAGGGTTTTGTTTGTTTGGCTTAGAGTTTTTTGGTTGTTGCTGTCATTTTTCTCAAATTAAAGGTACCAAACTTTGATAAACTCAGGATTCAGCTTAAAATAATTCATTTAAGCTGAAGAGGAGCTTAACAACTTGAATGGAGAGGAAGCTTGGATGTAAATCAAAACATGCTTGAGGTTGCACCCTGTAGAATAGGGGCTCTACTCTTCCCTGTATGCACAGAATTCTTAGTCTGCTGAGAAAAGTGACACAAGAAAACTGAGCTGGTTCCTTAGATGACAAAGATCTTGTGCTAAAATAAAGATAACAGTGTAAAAACTGAGGAAAAATACAAGTGAGATACTTGATACATACAATCCCCTCCTGGGAATGAAGGTGTTGGATCACAATTACCAAACCAAAGTAAAAGCCAAATGTAGAAGTGAATAAACTCATCCTATCAGGAGCTAGCTAATCCCCACTGCCAGGTTCTGCAAGAACTGGCACACAGAACTACTGGGTGAGAAGTAAGGGCTTTTCCCATCTTTATGGCACAGGAACCCAATCCTGTGACTGAAGAAAAGCAAATGGACCTCTCCTGTCCTTAAGAATAAGGAGGGGGGTGGGGGCAGGTGATGAGAATGTGTAGGGCCTTTAGTCTGGCAGCCGTTTTACAGTAGGTTTTAGCCCAGATTTAAGTACAGAGGAAAAATAGAGAGAGAGGAGACAGAATAGGATACCAAAGGAAGCTTTTGTTAAATTAACGTTCCATCTCTACATTATTAAACTGATTTTTCTCAATGTAGGTTTTGTAGTAGTTCTTCTTAGTTTGAGTTTGCATAACACATGATGTGGTAGCATATGAGAAACCATCACCTGTACCAGAGGAAATAATAGTCTAAGAACTGTGAGGTAGGCAAAGAACAGCAACATTTATGAAGGAATTGGACCAGAAGACAGCAACTATTCATGCTTCTCAAGAACCTTGCTTGTGACTGACCAGCCTTGGTAGCTCTCTTCATTTTGTTATGTAAGTAGGACCACAATGACTGAATTTGATAGAACTGCCAAGTTTGGAACCAGAGACGATGTGGAGGATGACTGTAAAATTACATAGAGAAACTTTGAAAACCTTAAGGAAAATGGGAGGAAGTTTGATACTGTTACAGAGGAAAAACCTGTCATAAAAGACAGGATCAAGGTCACCTGAATGTAAGCATTTTGACTATGGTTTAGGATGGAGTAAATCCTGTTGCAGGTCTATGCAAAGGAGCAGGCAGTGCATTTGAAGGTCCAAGGAAAAGAAAATATACTACTTTGTGATGGATTCCAGGGTGAATTTGTCTCTACCTTTTTACAATCTCTGGACAATTTTCTTCCTGTAAGCATCTATTCACTGGAGCAGAATTGCACTGTATTCTTTAAAAGCACTGGGGAGGATGGTAAACTCCAGGAAGGTAAAGACATATTTAAGCTAAGGAGCAGTATTAATGAAAGAACAAATTCACCATGGACAAATTTAGGATGGAAAGTAGAACACTTCTAAGTGAGAGGGCAACAAATTACCCCTTGGAAGTGCTAGCTTTTGGAACAATCAATGTATTATGGGGGATAAACCACCTGCTTTTAACAGAAAGCTTGATGCATTTATCACATGCATGTGGTATGATTCCTTGCACGGGGCTTGTGCTTCAGGATGTTCCTTTCCATCATACATCAACACAGATTTAGACTTTGGACTTCACTCACTCCTGCTTGAAAATAACATCACCATAATCTTGATAATTTTGAAAGGATATAATTAAAATTTATATACATGCACACCCACACACATGGGCACAGCTGAGACTAAGTCCTAAGAGGTTTCTAGCGTTCTTTGTGGTTCTTTGATGTGAAGATTTGTGCACTAGTGCCTGTCCAGATCAACTAGAACAGCACTTGAACATTTGCCAGATGAACTTTCACTGATGTTGATCTTGGCACCTGCTCAGAGGAGCCGATCTACACAGTAGGGAGAAAGGCAGGGTCAGCAGAGTCACTCTGTAAAAACATTTCACCCCCCAAGGCACTGCAATCAGTATAATCACTGATTCTTCTTTCTCTGCTCTTGCCTTCCTGTAAGATTGCTACCCAGACCCTTGATACAAGCAGGCTTCATTCCTCCACATCTCCATAGATTTCCTTTGCCAGTCAAACCCACGCAGGAATTAATGACGAAGAAAGAGGCTGATCTGATTTTTTTTAATGTTAGGGTTTGGTGTAGGGTTTGAGGGTTTTTTTGTTGTTTCTTTTTTTCTTTTTTTGGGGGGGAGTGGGGGTGGGATTTTTTTTTTAATTTCTAATCAAAGGATAAGTAGGTTAAACTCTATGATGATTCAAGAATTATTCATGCTGAATTTGTTGATTAAGCATGCTAAAGCAGAATTTTGCTGAAAAATAGGGACTGGGTAAACAAGTCTGACCACCTCCTAGTTGTCTGGACAGACATCAATAGAATTCAAGTTTTATATTACAGATCCTCCTGTAAAACCACCACAGAAACAACGCCTTATCATGTTAGCACCCTTAATACCGTAAGAGGCAGTTACTGTCTTCAGAGTTCCCCTAGACAGTATATACAACACTAGAAAAAAAAAATGGGGCAAAGCCTTTAGAAATATCAGAGCTAGAAGTTTCTTTCTTCATTTATAATTATGATTTTAGGTAACAGTGCCGACATATCATTGTAAACTGTGCTAACATTTTTTTTTTATAGCTAAGTCAGGACTAACCTGGGAAAAGGTATGTGAATGTCTTTGATCTAAAGGCTGAAAGGTTCCTCTAACAAGGAAGGATTAAAATGAAAAAAGTATGAAGGCAGATTTGCCTATGCATCAGATGCAACAATTCCTAGCCCTCCAGAAAAACTGGCATTTCTTCTCTGCTCACAAGCCCTGAAGGGATGTAGAGTGCAATACCAATACATGCCCCAAGCTAGAACAGACTGTGGGAATTAGCTCCCAGAAACATCTGCAGATTGAATGCTGAGCCCTGGAGAAATTTAGTATTAGAAATGTTCCCTGCAGACATAAACAGCCAGGAGTCAGGGTCACTATATACCCCCCGGGTCATGCATGCAGTTTAGCCCTGGTGTGAAAGAGGGCTGCCAAGAAAACCTGATGGCTGAGGCTTGAGTCTTTGCCACAACAGGGAAAAATGCTGCCTGACCCGTGACACTTCTCTACAGCACGATGGAGAAACAGTGCCCCTCCAGCCCCATGCTGCTGGGGTTTGAACCCTCCACGAGGCACGCCGCACCAGAAGCCCCCCTCCTCCCCCGCCGAGCGGCGAGGGGCGCCGGCAGCACCACGGACAGCGCCCGCCGCAGCCCCTCGGGGGGCCAGGGCTTCACGCGAGGGGGAGCTTCTGTCCCCCGCGGTGTGACAAGGCAGATCAGCCCAGAGGGACCCCGGAAGGCAAGGGCGGGGGCTCAGAAAATCCCCCTGCACCTGGGAGTTCTCGTGCCACACGCAAAACGTACTTTGCACATGAAAAAGCTCGGTGGTGAGCCGTGAAAAATGGGCAGGCCAGCAGTTATACTGAACCCTGCACCCAAAGGGGATGTCTCCCCAAGAGCTACAGAAGGAAAAAGCATTTCTTGCTTCCTGCATTTTCCCAAAGTGCCCGTCTACCCTGGTGATGGGCAAAAAGCAGAAGAGAACAACGGCAGAAGAGAATCACGTGTTGTGACTGCGTTACCATAAAGAAACTTACTGTTTTCATTGGGCAATGAGTTCAATTAATATTTGTCAAACAGAACAGATCAAAACCCAGAGGACCAACATCATTCCAGCTGTTCTTAGTTGTTTATATAAAGTAATAAAATCCAACTTTCATTTAATTAACTATCCCACTAACAACAATCTGCCCTGAAGCTTTGAAAGCTCTTAATACTAAAGGTTTGTCTGGAGGACTGTCATCTAGTTTGACTATAGTCTGCATGATAACATTATGTAGAGATAAGAACATTGTTGTTCTGCTCTCTCATGCAAACTCACGTTTGAAAAAAAAGAGGGGAAGAGAGATTGGACTTTAATAGCCTACATCATCAGGAAAAAAACCCAACCTAACAGAACTTCTAATGAAACCTTCTTGTATGTTTTCAGCGCAGTTCCCTTTAGACTAGGGAGGTGATACTTAAAAAAAGAAAATAAAATATTTTCCAGCATATTAACAGCAAGGTTGGTTTATGACCACCTCCCTCTCCAAATGTACAGATCAATATTTGCTATCAGGACCATTATCACACTCTGTGTGTGTGCACATTGTATCCATTTTATCTATGCTTCAACATCTGGGCTTATTCTCTTTCTTTGTCTCCATTTCTCTTCCACAGCAGAATTTGGCTGCTTATTTTTCCCTGCTTCACAGTGTCACGCACAGCAACCATTAAAGGTATCTGTTGTTAGATGAGCAAACTGCGGGTCAGAAAAAGCTTCATGTGGAAGAAAACAGAGGAATATAGAAGGTGAATGATCATTTCATGGTGAATCCCACTGCCATGACTTACCCCACACACCACTTCTATTGTTTATTCTTTCATGTTATTCTGAGATATCTAGCACTGGTTATAAATGGCAATACTCCTGACTTGAGTTTCTCTTCTTATGAAAATCAATGTGAATTTTGCTGCGGATTTCAACATCGCCCAGGTTCTCCCCTGCCCTTTTCTTTAACATATTTGCTTTACAATGCTTCTCTCTAGCTCTGTTAGCTTTTCCCTATCTTTTTATCTAATACAAGAAGTTTGAAATCACAGAGACCATCAGACTTCTTTTACTGCGACTCCTTCTGGCCCACCTCTTAGCCATTCCTTTGGATACTCTTCCACTGTTTAATGAATCTTACCAAGCAGGAGTCAAGCCCCATCTGTAGAGTTTCTCAGTCATTCCTATTATTCCTTATGGATACCATCCCATTATCTGACTGCTATTAGATTAAAAGTTTAGTCTCCAAGTAGCTTTCCCCTAACATTCCACTTTAAGAAGTGTTTTCTTCATTTTGTGACTGCATTTGTGATGGGAGAATTGTTTTTACCTATGGGCTTTGTCAAGTACACAAGCAGCAGCAAAATTCACAGTTTAGCTCTAATTTTATGAACACTCTTTGTTTTCAACTGAATGCATTGACTGAACTACCACAGATTAAAAGACTTAAACATGAAACGTCTACAATAAATGTCTATCCCAGAATTTATCCACTTTTCCACAGACATTTTTATTATACAGAACAAATCTGTTTTACTTCTTTACATGGTCTGTTATCCATGGTCACTAGCTTCAGCACTGGATGTGACCATCATCTGATGATGCTGAATGATAGCAAAAGGTGGTCCCACGACTGCTCCTCTGTTGTGGCTGCTCTGCTCTGAGATATGCTACTTGAGGCAGAGAATTTTCCCCTTTTTTTTCTTTTTTTTGAACAGCAGATTCTTTCCTCCTTTCTAGCTGACTAATGTCAACTCAACCACTAACCCAGTCCCTACTGTTTCATTAAACAAGTGAGCTCCACTGTTTTATAACTGTTAATTTCATATTCATTAACTAAAGCATGTGTGGACCTTAATCTGGAATTTTACATTCTGTTGGCTTTGCTAAAAACTTGCAGTAAAACAATGCGATGTCAAAATAACTAATAGCTCAAGTGCAGTACTTTCTGATATTATACAGTACATGAGGAGAGCTTGGCTGAAATCTGTGAGGTCTGTCATGCCCCAGATGCTTACATTTCTTACATCATTTTACATATATTTTGTTTCTTCATGGCAACAAAATAATGCTCTCTTTTTGAGAAACATAAGTATTATGTTTCAGATGTTTCGTTCCTAGTAGTAGTGAATCATGACAACCATACCCTCATTAGAGTAAAATGAAAACGCTCCATAGAAGTGAGCTGATATATGCCACATAGGACTCATTTATGATTTTAACCCTGTTGCTCTAGTAGTATTCTGGATGTTCAGAGAGACAAGCAATCAACATTACTTACTGAACAAGGTAAGACCTGCCCAAATGTAAGTCAACTTAATCACTGCAAATGTAAAAAGCCAAGAATCTCACAGCATTTCATGCACAATAACGAACATGTCTTTCTGACACCAAGCAAAGATCACTGTCATCTCCATACTAGGGAGGGGGAAGCTGAGGCTGGATACTTTTTGCTATGGAGGAGGACAGATATTGCTAGTAGAATTCACAAGGGAATTTAGATCTGTTAATATCCTACCGAGGCAAACCACCTTTCCCTATTACTATATGAGATGTCATCACTCCAGAGAAAAAAGAAGGTAAGGCAATAATTTCTAATTAACCATTCTCCCCTTCCCCTGTTTCTTTTCCAACAGAAAGATTGTAAAGCCTAGATTCAAGCAGACAAGATCAAAATACACACCCCTAGGCAACAAACTCCTCCAGAGTCTTTTCTGAAGATGCCCACACTATTGTATTTTCAAAAAAGCCAAAACTTTATCCTATACCAGTAACGGTTCCTATTTTTGGTTCTAGTAGGAAAAAAAGCTTTTAAGCATGGTTACAGTTTTACTTAGCAAAAATATTATACAACATTCTGGTTAATAGAAAATGAAGCAACAGTGGAGTCAATAGCTCTAGAAATGTGTTTCAAATCTGTTCATTTGTCTCCTTGGGAAAATGGAGCTACCATGGGTCTGGAGCCTGAATACCTGAGGTCTATTCCCTGATCAATGACCTTCTGCATCTAAGATTCAAGTTCCAATTTTAACCCTAAAAACCCATCTTTGCCATCAGTGCAATAACATGGGACGATGAAAATAACCCCCCATTCTGGCTTTGAATATTCAAGGTTATCATTCCCCTTCACATGACCTCTGAACCAAACATACATAGCCCTGGGTTCACACCTCGTTTCATGACAGAAAGTTTTAACAAATTGTGATGAAATCTCAATAGCTGAAAGCAAGACAAAGGCATCTTTTAATCATCAAATTAGCTGGAGGGAAGAGCTGGAACTGCTTTCAGTCTGGAAAGAAGGGGAAATCATTAAAGGAAATCATCCCCTTTTCTTTTTCCAAGTAATTAGAAGAACCATCTGTATGTTCATTCCACTACAGTTAAGGGTGCAGATTAGCATTTCAGAGAGATTTGAGTTCAACCAGCAATACTTTGATGTGTTAACATGAATGATGGTAAAATTTCTAAGGGTCTCAATGTTATACAAGTTAAAAAGGGCACACATGTCACTTTCCAGTCACTCTTTTTAAATAACTATTCAGCAGAGCCAAATTTACATTCAGAGAATTTTCCTTTTATGTCCAAAGGCATATTAAAAAAAACCTTCCCATTAAAATAAATACAGTATTTACATAATGTCCAGCTATAACCCTGTGGATCTGTACTGCCAGACTATGCAGCACATGCTGCCATAATGAAATCAAAATTGTACAAAAAGCTTATTAAAAAACCCAGATATAAACAAGTTAAGTAAACCTTTTAGTTATGACTGTTTTTACCCAACAGGAAAAATAATCCCTTATATTTCTTCTGTGATTTACAAGGGTATAACAAAATTTTAGGCACAAAGTCATAAATAACTAAAGCACACTGAAAAGAGAAAATAAAACCAGAAATGTTCTACAGACTTAGTTTCACATATATAAAACAGAACAGCCTCTAGTGTGGGACCACCACTAGTTAATCTGGAAACAAATCTTTCCCATTATTAATTCTCTAAGTACTATAGAAATCTGCATTTGACCTGAGGCAGAATGGAAATTATAAGATAATATAATAGACCTTACAGACCTCATAAACAAAAGACCATGGGATGTCTAAATCATTCAACACAGACCTCTCCCTGATTGAAATTAACTCATATGGATAAGTGAAGTTGAATTCAGTTTTCCCAAGATCCTTTGCGACTGTCCAGTTCTCTTTTAATATATTTTTTCAAGTCATTAGACAAAGTTCACCCATTTATTTACCAATAAATTGTAAACTCCAGCTCCTGCAAGGCTAAAATTGCCCTCCATGAACCCAACTCCATCCTCATCATCCATCATTATAACTAATCAATTAACTTAAAGTAAAAATGTATGTCTTGGGAAAGAGCTTTGAGTGATGGCCACAACTTTAAATTTCCCAGCCACCTAAGGAAAAGAGCATCTTTTCCCTTGAAACAGAATGAAATTGCAAAGGAAAATCACAATACTCTAGAGCTGGGCATTGCAAACCACTCGCAGCCCTCACTATTTCTTACAGACCACTGTGTTCAGAAAAGCCCAAACCAGTGGGCTCTGGAGTGTTATTCTTTCTGGACCAATTTCCAGGTCACTTTAATGTATTGTTTTGCTCATGGAATTGGAAAAGAAAAGCAAAATATGTAAAGAGAGAAGGTACACAAATAGAGGCCAAAAATAAATTTAAATGGGTTTATACATACAAGAATTTAGCCTTTTTTCCCCGTGCTTGGATATGGGGAAACTTGACGTTTCTCCACTTTGTGGAGAACTTGAGTTCCTCAGATTTGGAATTTTAATTTTCAGAACACAATCTAGGGAGGAAAATGCTGCCACTCAATCTGCAAATGAGGAACTAAAATATGAAATAACTAAGCAGCTTTCTCAAGAGAAGAAAGAAATAATAAGAGAGAGAGATATCTTAAACCCCATTAGTAACACCTGCAATACCTTTGGTCCATAAAGGAAAGCAGAACATGGAGGATGCTTGTCCAAATGTCAATGGTTCAAAATTTTAAGAATTACGAGGGAGGAAAGAAGCAATTTATTTTGCTGCATTAATTTTGAAGAAGAGATAATGTCATGGTGTCACCTCACCCCATGTCCAGGAATTTTGCCCTTGACTTCTACCAGCCAAGGATTTTACCAAGACAATATTAAAATGATGTGAGTAATGTACTCTATTGATTAATTCAATTTAAATTAAATGGCACAATGTGAAATACTGACCTGATTGAATTTGAACACACACATCCAAAATGAAATTGTAAGCTCTAGTGCCCTCTCAGCATTCACGTTTCATAATGAGAGTGTTTCCTGTTAAAGTAGATTCTCAGTTAATACAGTATGATAATCTGTGGCAGAGGTAGGTATTCACAAGGACTAAATTTAGCCTAGTGAGATATATCTCCTTGGGCTTCCAGTGGGGTCAGTGAGACAAGAGTCTGAGAGAGGGTAGTTAAAAAGTTCATCTGAATGGTTGGGCACCCAAATTTAACAGTCCCTTATAAAATGACTCCCAAGGAGTCTACCTTTGGCTTCACACTTTAAAAAGCCTTCCCCATTTGTGAAAAGATAAAATTTTTATGCTACTTCAAATTTTTTGCTAATTCTGTTAAACTTAATTGATTTAAGAGCTGTTAATATGTGTCAGGATGTTAATATGTTATTCTCTGATTAACATCTGTTACTCCTTGCTTCGATTACTCAGACACTCTTTAACTCACTTTTTACTATATAGTATATAAACTCAACATCAAAGGGGCCTAGAAAGACAGATCTGAATGAGCAGAGTAAAATAATTTAGTATAGCTACAGTGCTTGCCCACACAAAATACCACATTACCAAGGGAGCTGTTTCCCTTTTGTCCAATTTCTCTCTGAAGTTAATGCTGCTTGACTACAATGAATCACAGTAGATGGTGTTTCCCATTATCAGGACAGCAAAAGTAGTCTATAATTCATAATAAAGCAATTTTTAAGCCACTTGAAATGCTTTTTGCACTTAGAGTTACTCTACTTTCTGTCGTGTACAGCAGGAGTTGCTTCCATCCAGTCTAGCTGGTTGGTTGCTATACACAGACTTATTTCATCTGACACGACACACTGCTTGAAGGCTACCAAAATGCTACAGAAGCAGTGATGAAGAAACAAGATAGCAAGGAGATCACAGAAGCTGTGACCGTCTTGAAAACATACTTCATGTTGATGGGGCTTAGAGGAGACAATCACAAGCATTTGCTCATTTGCTAACAGTGAAACAGAAAAAAAGCTCTGAGAGCCTGAAATGCAACGATTGGCATATCTAGACGTCCTTGTCATGGGAAAAGACACATCTACGTTGTTGGAGCAATTTGTATGCATCAGGTTATCAAAGATCAGACGCCATGTCCACAAACTGAAGAAAGAGATCTGGAAGGCTCAGCGGAGGTGTGCAGCTGGTGCAAGGGGAGGGCAAAAGAAGCCACGTAGATTCCCCTACAGTTCACTGCATCAACCTGACAGTGTCTTCCAAGTCAGGTAACATGGCCATAGCCTCGCTGCTGTATAGTCACCATTACCCTTGACAGCATAGCTGGAAACGGCGTTAAGTCAACTACCATAAATGGCTGCGGCTCTGTGGCTCCCAGGGTTTCAATGTGTGTTAGTTATCCAACTAAAGAGTCTAAAATTACTAAACTGGAAACACATGATGGGGCTTTTGGAGTCTTCCCCTTAAGTCAACAGACTTTCTGTCACTGACTGCCATGTAAACAACTTAGAGTCCTCATTATCCCAGAAATCTAATAGGTTGTTCCATGAAAAGCATATATAACGTAAGATATATATCTTACATTTCCCATGCCACAGTAGCTGTCCCACGCTCACGTCCATTATGACTGGCTCACCACATTGCTCTCAGCTCCCCATTATAACCACCAACTGGTGAGGACTCACTGGCACTGGGAATATCTAGCAGTACAGTTAACAGTGCTAGGGATAAAAAGAAGCTGAAGAACTGACCCTACAGTGGGACTCATTTGTTAACCAGATGTTTCTCAGATTTTTCTAATCCCAAAATAAATGTAATCTTTCATAGGAACCCCCGCCCACACACACACATGTGCTACCACAGCTGTTAAATTTTACAAGTCAATAAAAGTTTCGTGTTGAAAGCTTGGTCTTTCTGCCTAACATTATGATGCCTAATTATTTTATACAGATGTTATCTATATATACACAGTTATCTGCAGAATATTTACACATTTTTAAAAGAAAAAAAATACAAGTAACTCCAAAAATAAGGTACAGGGATAATTTCGGGTGACAATGAGACACAGTGATGTGTGAAAAGGTGTTTGAGAAGGAACATGAGGAATCGTGCAGTTAATGGAAGATATGTTATATACATATTATATAATTATTATAGATATGTTATAAATAAAACATGGATCACACATGCTTTCAATACTTTCACTAGGAATATGATCCAGGTATGTAAATGAGACTTGAAAGGTTTTAGTATGGAAGGATAGACGAATATTCCCCTAACAGGAGGTGAAAGGGGCAAATTACGACTACTGAATGAGGTGTGGAAGAGTAACTACAAGTCAACGCTGAGCAGATCTTCCTGTTCTTTGCCCTTAAATAGTACTTGCGGCTTTTTGAGTCACAACCTAAGTCCATGACTAAATGCATTTAAATGGCATAACAGAAGAATAGCAGCACTAGGTTATCTAACCCATCTAGTCCAGCAGCCTATCTCTAGTAATATCTCTTGGGAGAAAGAAAGGGGGAGCAGAAATAGTACATAGTGATGCTTTCCCTGTGATGGCCTTCCAGCAATCAACATTTTAAGTTCTTTTAAGCAAGTGGTTTAACCCGGAGAGGCTTGTTCCATGAGCTTTTCTTCCACAAATTTGTTTAACTGTTTTCAGATCTCCATTCATCATATATCCAAAACAATCTCAGCCAAAAAAGTGCCACATTTTAATAACACAGCTTTGGTTTATAAGCCCATTGGCTGATTCATAACTTTATGGGTTGCTTCCTAGTTTCTGCTTCCTGAAGTTCTACCACATAGTTTGCTTGCTACACTGAACCCATAAAGTTATCAATCAGGCAATAGGCTTAAAAACCAAAGCTACATAATTAAAATGTGGCACCTTTTTGGCAGAGATTGTGTCTGAATGCCTGACTTCTTTAATCTACAGAGCAAGCAAAAAAAAAGAAAAAACCTGTAGTACTGTTAAAGGCACAGTTTGAACTTCAGAACAGGAGACTATATAGCCTACAGTACCTGGCACTTCTGCATAATTAGAAAAAAATACTGTTGGGATGTTGTCACTAAAAGTGATCAACATAACAGATATTACACAGATATTACACGAAACAGAGATATCTTATTTGTTACATTTTAATAATTTTTTGTTGCCCATTCCTTCCTCAGCAGTTCTCTCCTGTCTTTATTAGTTAATTAGCTCTGCCTGGAGCAGAAGCTTGTGATGCTTATGAAAAAACAGAAAATCAGTAACTCAGGAGACCCTCAGAAACTTTCATCATTTGTTCACTCATTTTAACCTACAAATCTTTCCTTTTTTTCTCTTTGAAGACTCCTGCTATAAATTCCCGCAGGAGAGTCTCAAATGCTGTTCCTGAGGTCCTTTCAGGTGAACTTCCCACAAACACCTTCAATCTCATGTTGCTATAGAGAGTTCTCCACAGGAGCTGGATGCCACAGAATAAACAGATTAACTAGCTAGTCGGAGCTTCTCTAAATGATTAAGCATCTCTAATAAGATACCAAAGATGTGAATAAGTTCAGCATTTTTCACTTCTAATTTTTCACTTCTAATTTCACCCCCTCAACAAAAACCAGTAGAAGGCAGCCATGAAACTGGATTGAGCGGGACAGTGATTTGCACTGCAATAAGCTACCACAAGCCTCATCCAAAATCAACAACAGTGTATATTTACAATGATCATTTCTCATTTGTCCTGCAGTAATTTAATTCATAATTTAATAATTAAGAATATCTTGCATCTATTATTCATCTTAACAAGATCAGCAGCTTAATTGCAGATGAAAAGAAACTGAATATTCTTTGAAAACTCTGTGCATATGATCTGGAAACAATATTGATTTAGTTTGCATCATTAGTGCTTATAGCTATAAATACTACTAGAAGGAAACACAAAATATGTTTTAAAAAAACCTCCTTCTCCAAGTAACAAATCACATCGTTGACTTTTTTTGTTCAAATGCTGTCTACATGAGATTCACACATTTCTCAGCAAGGCCACTGATTTCAGGTTAGGCAATTCATTGGAATTTAAACTCATTTGTAATTTAAAACTATTCATAAACATCACTTGGATTATGTTATTTACTGGATCACTGGAAAGTTAATATTGCAACAATGAATTTCCCAACATAAACTGTTTCCAGAATGACAATCACACTGTAAAAGTCTGACTATAACTGTTTTAAAATATGTGTTAGTGGAACTCACAAACCAAGACAGAGGTATATTCCCCAACTTCTCTCTTAGGGACAATTTGTGATAGTAGCCTGTTAAAACATCAGATTGAGGCCAAATGAAAAGAGCAGCATTAGGAGTCAGGAATTCCTGAGTTGTCCTTAACCTACCTTTGCCTGAGCCTCAGGAGTGTAATTGGTATTTTAAACATGCTTCAAGCACTTACCCCTGCAACTATTAATCACAGAATATTCTATTTTGAAGCACTACAGGGACTAGGATTTATTAGCATTTTATTCTGTTCTACTGTGAAGCTAGGATTCCAGATCTTCTGATAAACCTACCAAAACAGTTGACGTCCTTTCAAAAATGTGCACCTTGGCAAAGGTTACATATTTGACCTTCCCAGTCCCACTGGTTGGAAGGAATTGATTTTTGGATCTTTTAAAATTCTGTAAAAAAACTTTTTTACAGAACCTTTTCAGGTTCTGTCCCCTTGTCAGCTCCTGGCAAGGAGAGCCAAGGAGCACTAGTGGCTGCATGACAAGTGTATGACTTCCTCCCTCCAAAGCCTCCCAGCTCTGGGCATGTACTCAACTCTGCAGAAGCTGAAGAGACTTTTCTTCTTTTGCCATTACAGACATGCCAAATTTCCACATGCCTGAGCTAACCAGCCAACAGGTTGTAATGTCAAGGCTGCTGTTAGAGTTCAGAGGTTGATTTGCTGGGAAACGCAGAACTCCTTCCAATAGCAGAGCCAGCTGATGAGCTCCCGGTTCCTCTCCCAACCTCCTACTGCCAACTGGCTTCTGCCCCTCGGGTCTGCCGCTGAAAGTGCTGGGCAGCTGCCTGGAGAGATGGATTGGGGAACTGATCTAGCTTAAAAACAACACCGCAAAAAGAAAAATGACTAATAGGCAGGGTCGGTTCACAGGCTGTTCCCAAACCGCTGTGTCTCTGACTCACTGCAGCAGTCCCAGGGGCGGGAGGTGGACAGACCGTGACTCTGACACGGTTCTTGGTGCCTTTCTGATAGCAGCATAAAACATGCGGGCATTTGCAAAGCAGCACAAGGGGTGCCCACTGTTCTGATAAAGGTCCCCAGACTGAAATCCAGAAGATTATACTAACAGCTCACTGATTCCCACAAAAAGCTTATGTGACCAGATCATTTGCCCATGTTGCCCTGAAATGTCCTCATTTCAGGGTGTCACTAGAGCGAGCCATTCACGTATTTTTAACATTTTCCCTGTACATATTCTGTTGCTACACAATAGATCCAGCTAATTTTTCCTACATCGCACATACACACATGTTTTTCAGTAAGTGGCAGCCAGATCCACATGAGTCATCCTCAGAAATGATCGATACCTACAAAGCTCCAATGAGTACAAAATTCCAGCCACCTCATAACAACCCACCCCACTGATAGAGTCAATCTTGTAAGTGGCATTGCTGGTTGCTTCAGTCATACATGTGGCAATTAGTAATGAAGGAGAAAGAGCCTTTTATGCACAATTCCCAGCTGTGAAAAGATCAGCGTGGCTGTCACAGACTGTGCCACAGAGTGACTCGGGCTCTTGGCCGAGCTTGCCGACACACTGCTTGTTTCCCACTCCACACATGGGAATGGAGAGGGAGAGGGGGTCTGAGTTAAAAACCAGTACAAGCTCGATATGACCTCTGAATTTTTCAGCCGAGATTCAGTGGGGCCATGGCAATATTCACTACCTTGAAGTCTGGCTCTATGTGACTATTCACTGTAGAGGTGAACAAATACAGTCTTACAAGCTTCCCAAAGGAAGCAATTGGCATAATACAGGCATTATAGAACTAACATGCCTACAAGTGAACAAAGTTCTGCCTGTCTATGAGACAACTAAGAAAGAGGAACCCTTTTTTTGCATTTGTGTGATACACAATAGCTTCTGATGCTCCTTTCTCCCCCTCTCACTCATCCAGCTCACCTGCATCCAGAAATAAGCTGAACTTTTAGGAAGGTTTTTCAGACCTTTTTGTCAGACAATAAACCTTTCTTGTTTCTTCAAAGTATTGGCTAGACTAAGGCCATGCAGGACAGCAAGTACTATTTATAATTGCAATGTGAATAACTATCCATGCAGAATTACTGCGCTCAACACCAGCCAGACTCTGCACCCACTTTTATTTATGCAAGAGGAGCCTTCACAAAGCTTGATAGGCTTGATAGCCTCCACAGCTTGTAGAGACTCCGTACAGAGCAGATGTCAAGGGCCACATAGCAACGTCTCGTAGAAAAAGCCCTGTCTGGTAAGCCAGGAATCTGATTTGCCAATATACTGCCCTGGACAATCAATAGGCAT